>NC_134040.1:8479273-8779273 GCF_965140245.1 Athene noctua
ATGCATCTGGGGGAGTGGAGGGAGTTAGACTTTACTTTTAGCCCTTTCTGAGACATCTTTATTTTTAAGGTATACCTGCAGTTGTTACCAGTTCTGTTGGTTTTTCCCCCCACATTTAGGAAGCCTGTTCAGAAAAATAAGAAGTGCAGAGAAGGGGCTTTTGGATTTGAATCTGAATTTCTCCAAAGCCTGAAGGTGTTGGAATAGGAACTAGCTCCAAACTTGACACCATTGGAAGAGTCCTACAGATGATGTTAACCCAGCTTTGCTTCCCAATGGTTTCCCACTCTTCTGTGCAAATACAGCTTTAATTATAGGCATTGTCCAGATTCAAAGCTCACTGATGTGAAAGGGAGTCCTTCTAGTGGACTTTGAATCAGGGTTTGTATACCTGTCTGCAGCAGCCAAACCATTATGCAGCCAATCTCTCTGGTCATTCGAGGACATGCTCAGCACATGTTGCCTGCAGCTATGGTCTTCCTGCCTGCCATCTGCTTCCCCTCTCTGAAACGGAGATTTCTTTTTCAGCTGCTCTGGATGCACTGAGGTCTCCGAGGTCTTGCAGAAATCTTTGCTCATAGCACTGCAATGCTTTGCTGGGCAAACCATTGCTGCTGACTCAGAGAAATGCATGGCATTTGGGTACTAAGCACTGAGGAAAAATAGCTGTATTTAGTGCTGACACCAGCTTTGGACATGCTGGAGGGGAAATGGGCTGCGGAAGGGGGAACTGATATGCAGGGAATCTTTCTCTTGTGAGTGGAAATACCTACATATCCCACTTATATGCTTTTCACATATATTGTTCCTTTAACCCACCACAGATATGGGTGCTGTCATGCTGCCAGGGATCAGATTATGAACAGGGAAATGGAGTGGTACAGGAACATGGATGCAGTCCCAGATACTGATTAATCGGGTGCATTGGGTAGGAACAGTGGCTAACTACCAGTGCCTGTCCGGGACAGTTTCAGGAGGCTCCTATAATTGTAAATGACAGGCTCAGCCAGCATGGAAGTGCTCCGTTGGCATGTCTTGGGCTGTATCTGTCAGTGCTAGCTTTCCAGGGGCTGGCCAAGGGTGGATAGTGTCTCCCTCATAACTCTGCGGGGGAGCGTGGCGTGAGCAATAACCGAGGGAGTATAGATTAACACAGAAAATTGCTAGTTAACTACCGCTGCCTGTCAGGGAATTGTGCCTTGTCTAAATGCCCCTGGGGGGGGTATTTCCACTCCTCTGCTGGGAACATAAGTGTGATGGCATCAAAATGTTTTCAAAGCAGGGCTGTTCAAGGGCAGAGGTGAGTCACTGCAAGTATCGAGGCAATTTCTGAGCAAAAAATGTGAGACAGGGAAGTACGAATCTTCCAGAGAAGTGGAACTGTCTGTCTATAGTCTTGGGCAATCAGTTTAGAGTCTAATTTTCAGCTAGTGTATATATATATAGACATGCATATGTGAAATATGTTCTGGTTATTCTGCTTCGGACAGGTCAGGTGGGGAGGGTACTTGTTACTCACTTGACTTTGAGGTCCTTATGAGATGGGGTGAGCCAATGGAAAAGCACCAGCAGCCAGTGACTTCCCACATCTAGTAGCTGCAGAAGATCAAACCTTCTCTAGCTGGGTTTTTAACTAGGGATTTCAGTGCTGGACTTTAGTAACTCCCCTTTTACAGTTTTGAGGGGAAAGAATAATTAAGAGAGGTAGAAAATAATGTTTCTTCAAACTCTGCATTTTTATTTAACTGGGACATTATGCTGTCCCCAGGAAAATCCACCTTACAGCTTGTAGGAATGAGCAGCTGGCTGCACCTTGGGCAGTACCGTGAGGATATATGACTCTGCAAGGAAAGAAATGTGATGGCAGAAGTCACAGCTGTATTACTTGTGACCCATTCCCTGCCGGATTCACCACATCCTTACCACTCTAAACACATCCAGTTTATACATCTTTAGCACAGAAAATCTGACTCACTCTGGTTTTTCTTTTTTCTGATCTTTTTGTTGCACAGTTTTGTGCAGTGTTTGATTTTGGTTCGATTTTAGTTTGCTTCTCCTATTTGTTCTCCCTATCATGGGAAGGTTGTGTGACAATCAACACGAAGCACCACTGCAGGCAGAAGTCAGCCTGAGCCTTATTGAAGGGACTTTGACCAGCACAGTCAAAGCCAGGTTTAGAAATCAGATATTTGTAACTCCCGACGCAGCACTCTCTCCTCTGATCCCACAGACCTTTTTCTGTGCTATTGGTAGCTCTTCCTACAGGCGTTTTCCAGCAAATTGCTTTAAATTCTCCACTGTGTTCGTTATAGAGTGTCGGTTCATTAAAGAGGGCACACTCCAGCACTGCAGAGCTTTACTGTCAGCACCTGGGGACTGGTTACCTGATCTTGCTTTACCAACGGCACTTAATCTGGTGTTTGGAATGACGCTAAAAGGCTAGCTTTGTCAGCCACCTTTTAATAAATTATGTGAAAAGGACTAGACCACAGGAGATTACCACCTTGGATCTATTTGTGTTTACTTACACAATGTTATTTTGGTTTGCTATAGTCTTGACACTACTGTTATTTTCACACCGTGTGACTTCATTCAGTGCAATAGGGGATAACATCAAGTACAGATGTGGAAGAAATACAACACTGTTAAACCTCTGAAGCAATTGTAAAAACAGCTTTAACCCAGTAAATCAATAATTTGATAATTACTGTGAGCTAGCTGACCTCTTCTTAAAATACAGGAATAGAAGGGAACAGGCTTCTAATAACAATGAATTCAATAGTTTGTTCTAGTTTTTTACTTGGTGTGTGGTGTGAACACCTCCAAATGGGATGGCAAGCCAAGATGTGGAACAATAGACAAAACTGAGGAGACAAGTTTAAAAAATTCCTCTTCCTTTTTCTTTAACTTGATGGCTTGTTTGCCTAATAAAAATGTACAACTTCTCCAAGCTTTCAGAATTATAAGCATTATGGTCGTTACTGTAATGGCAAAAGTAGCTCTGGCTAGGTTATTACTTAAAAAAAGACAGTTCTTGTAAAACCTATAGTGCAAATACAACTGAAATTGAAGTTAGTACACAAGCCTGGAAACCACTATGAGATCTCATAAACCTTTACACAATAATAGTGGCATTTCTGTATTTTTTTATCTTCGTATCTCTGTGGAAAAGTTAAATAATGAAATACATTAACTATTTTTGAAGTTTTGTAGTCATCACGGGGCAGATGATTCCTTAGAAATCTTAAGGCATAGACATGTCCTTGAAAGTGATTGAAGGATTCAATGGAGGCACACTGATTCCTGGATGGTGTTGCACCTGTAAGAGGCAGCAAAGAAGGCACAGAAGTGTTTTGAAGGGAAGCATTGAAAAAGCAGTGAGAGACAGAGTTTTTTTGGTGCAATAAACCGTTAGCAGAATAGGTGGGGCCTTGCTTAGCAGGTCAAGAAACTTGAATTTGACTTAATGATACAAGGGAAGTCACCAGAGATATTGACAGTCTGAGTAACTTTTTCAAAGGTTATGGCAGAAATCTTATCAGTGGTCTGTTTTGTTGTTGCTTTCATCTCTATCTGCAACATTATAGAATTCCCTAAAACAGTACCGATGATCTGCAAAGAACCGTGGGCACAGTGGTCCTTCACCATCTACCACATCAGACATCACCTTGACTCTGTATACCCAACACATCACTCCGAATCACTGTTCCCAGCACCACTGTAGATGGCTGTTTGCAGGAGCAATATGTGAGAAAGGAGGGTGCTGTGAGCATCCAAGAATAAAAGTGAGGAGCCACAGCTCCTGCTTTCATTTCCTTACACCTACATTTCTACTATAAACTGCTCTCTTCAAAAATGTACCCTGGCAGTTCCACCAGGTTTGAAGGACTTGAGGCACAATGAACACTTTGGGTACACCTGAATTGTTTGAGCCTGCTTCTCCCCTAAGGATTGTCCCAGCTAGATCAGTCCTGCACAGCTGCAGTGTGAAGTCAGACACTATGCATTTTCACTTGACCACCCTGGCAGAGTGACTGAACAGGGTTGGATTACAGTGCAATTTGTGTTGAAACACTGACAAAACACCCACTGGTTTCTATGGCCTCACCATGCATTGCTGTGGGTAATCTTTCAACTAGTTCATGGAAGTCTGATTTTCTGTTTTTCTGTGATTTGGATTGTTATCTAGAGTGAGATTTAGATGCCTGAGATAGGTGTGCAGTGCCATTTTAGATGCTCCAGGGTATCTGAAACACACGTGTGGGGCTAATAGGCAGGACAGAGGACCCACAGGACACTCTTGCTCACTGGAATAATATCTGGAGGCAACATGTGATACCCTGAAATGTATAAAATAGCACTGAACAACAGTATTGCTTCCTTGCAGCATAAAAGTAACTACAGTGTGGTTATATTTCTATTCTCAAATGCCTTCGTTTTTCTTTGAATTGATTTTGCACTGGTAAACGGCAATATGCAAAGCATTACAGAATCAGGTAGATTCCTATTTGCCAGTATCCTTCTGATCCTTCAGCTATGGGTGCTATGTACTCAGGGGTATTTTGGTAAATAAAAACATAGAATTTTAAGGTAAAGCCTCCATGAGAAAGGATACAAAATATGTTACTGCTTCCTTTTCATGCCCTCAGGACTATTTTAAATGTCCTGTGATCCCCCAGGATGTTTGTTTGCAAGACCAAATGCCAGATTTGAACATATTAAAAGGTACATAAATTGTGTCAGACTTTTGAGAAACTAGGCTTGAAAAACATTCATTTTTCCTTTTGTAACACGGCCTATAAATCCTGCATGATTTTCTTTTATGTAGACACCTGATCAATCAGAGGATCAAGTATGGAATAGGGAAAAAAAACCCCAACAACCAAATTATGAAAGTAACTCAGCTCTTTTGCCCTTACAGTCTATTTTTAACTATGAAAAATTGCAGCAGCTAGACTTTTCTGGAATCTACTATGTCTCCTGTATTTGATGCCTTTTCTCTGCATAGTAATGTGTCTTTAAAAAAAAAACCACTGATATATGTTACAAGGAGTGTATCTCTTTCACTGAGACAGAACATTTTAATTTCCCGACACCTTTTAGTGATTGCTTCAATTTCTGAAGATTTTGATAAAATCATGTGGTTTTAGAGTATCAGGATTGAATACCCTGCTCCGGCAGCAATTTAATGAAATGCTGTAGTTTCACAGCATTTCATTTGACATAACCTAGCTCAGAGGTCTAATAAATGCAGTGTGATAAATGTTGGAGCTACGATTGTAAAAATATACTTGTAATTGGGTTAATATGCCTTAAAATACTACCCATCAGTTATCTTTCTTCTCACAGTTATATGGCTTGCACTGTAAAGACTAAGCAATGCAGTTTACCCTTTTCCCTTGATATCTCCTTTTCTTTCCTGCTTTTGTAAGAGTTCCTTTTTTTTTTTTTTTTTTAAGCATTTCATTATAGCAAGCTGTACATATTCTCCAATGCTACAAATTCTTCTTCATACTCTGGAACCTTTTTCTAAGCTCCTCAATTAAGAAATTTAAGAATATAAGACAGACACTTCAAAATGAAAGACAAATATAAATAAGCATGCAGAATACAACAGAAGCTGCAAAGGTAGGTTTTGACAAGTGTTATTTTCCTTTAGTATATCAGATATGTTTCAGTAATAAATAATACAAGTATCACAAGAGATTAGAAACAGCAATACATTTTGACCTCCTAATTATCAGTAGTGTGTGTGCATGTGTGTGTGTGTGTGTATGGTTTTGTGTGTGCACACACGTGCATGTGTTGTGTCACAGCATGCCCTAGGACAGATACTCTTCTGCTGTAAACTGGTACTTTTGCATACTGTGCATAGGAGAGAGTCAGAACTTCTTTTCAGCTAAATTCTGATGTTTGGTGTGTTTCCCCAGAGAGGAAATATTCCTGTTAATTTTCAACATACAAATTAGAATTTCAAGGGCAACTAATTAATTTACAATGATTATTTCAAGCAACAGTCTAATATACATATTGCCAGAGTCTGAAATCCTTTGTTAGACTTTGAAAATAGGTAACTGTAGATATATAGCTGTAGCTGAAATTTCACCATGTGAAACTGCAGCCTCTGGGATGTATGCATGCATCATTGCTCATTGGCCCTGCAGAACTGGTATGAATAGTATTGTACTTCTAATTCAGCTATATATACATGTGTGTGCAATGTGTTATGCAAGCCGTGCACAGGACAGAGCTGATATGGAGGAGCATGCTATCCTTCCCCTAGCACCCAGCTTGGAAGGAAGAGTTAAGATGAGAGAGCAGAGCCAGGACCGAGGTGCTCTCTGCCACACTATATAGGATAAGAGAGGTGAGGGAATGGAGAGCCTTCTGAGGCCATGAGAAGACAGTGAGGCCTCACTTGACAAGCTAACCGTGAGCTTTAACAAGGGCAGAAGAAAATCAGCCTGCACTCTACATACCCTGGGGGTAGCCAAGCCATATAATGACCAAAGATTAAAGAGCCATGAAAAAGCTGTAAGAATGGGGCTCAGTCCCTACATTCAAGTAGTACAAGTTCACACATTTCTTTTCACTGTTGCCTTAGGTGAGTGTCTGTGGCCAGTGCCTCCCAAAGCCTAACACCATGTAGTAAGGATAACTTACTGTAGGGCTTGTAGTTGAAATTCTTTGTGGCCACATAAGAACAGCTACATGTCAGCAGGGGCAGGGAAGGGATCTGAGCCCTGGGCTTGGCACTGGTGAGGCCGCACCTCGATTTCTGTGTTCAGTTTTGGGCCCCTCACTACAAAAAGGCCATTGAATCACTCGAGCGTGTCCAGAGAAGGGCAACGGAGCTGGTGCAGGGTCTGGAGCACAGGTCTGATGGGGAGGGCAGGGTTAGACTGGATATTAGGAAGCATTTCTTTCCAGAAGGGGTTGTTGGGTGTTGGAATGGGCTGCCCAGGGAGGTGGTGGAGTCCCCATCCCTGGAGGGGTTTAAGAGTCGGGTTGACCCAGCGCTGAGGGATCTGGGGTAGTTGGGAACTGTCAGTGTTGGGTTAATGGTTGAACAGGATGATCTTCAAGGTCTTTTCCAACCTGAATGAATCTGTGATAAATCCATCTTTCTAATGATTATCACAGCTTCCCTATACAAGGGGAAGCAGATGACTGTTAAAGTTCCCTTTTGTTCCAGACACATGCCAAAATCTATCATCACAGACATATGAAAACGGGCAAGATCCAGTGCTGGAAGGGTGCTCAGCATGTGCATAATGCAAGATATAACAAGGTACAGGAGAGATTTGTCATTGAGAATTTCTTCCCCAACTGTCTTTCTTCATAGTGAGATTTTAAAGGCAGATATAACAATACTGCTGTTCCCTCCATTAAGGGTTTGCAACTGGACACTTGGACCAATGTAGTTAAACTGGTGCACAGTCCAGAAAGTCCAAAACCAAACAAAGTCATTCTTCAACTCAAAGAACCATCTCAGAGGTAGCCAGGAACTGTAAGTAATCTGTGTGAGAGAGACCTCATCCATGGTCATGGAGTTATGCCTGATGCTTGTCTAATAAGAATGATAGAAGTGACACACTTGAGGTTTTAAAATGAGTCTTCTCATTTACACTGTGTCACATCTATCTTCGGGTGTGTGTGTGTGTGTGTGTGTGTGTGTGTGTGTGTTTCCTCACTTAGTTCCAGGTATTTGACTGAGACTCTTCTCTTTGCCAGGCAGCCAAACCCCTTCTGTAGTCACAGGAAAGATCTGCAGCTCCCAAAGGCAACATTGCTCTGAGACAGGCAGGATGAATCATAGAATCATTTAGGTTAGAAAAGATCCTTAAGGTCAAGTACAACTGTAAACCTAACACTGCCAAGTCCACCACTGAACCATGTCCCTCAGCACCACATCTACAGGGCTTTGAAGTACCTCCAAGGATGGTGAGTCAATCACTTCCCTGGGCAGTCTGTTTCAGTAACTCTTTCAGTGAAGAAATTTTTCCTAGTATCTCATCTAAACCTCCCCTGGTGAAAACTGAGTACACTTCTTCTTGTCCTATCACTTGTTACTTGGGATGAGAGACTGACACCCCTGGCATCCCAGAGATACAGCTTTGAGAAAGTAAAAATTAGATGAGATAAACTTAGGCGTGATTTGTCAGGATAGTTGCACTGATGCTCTTTACTAACAAAGTGTTTTTTTGCAGAGACATGGTTTATTATCAACGGAAGATGGTTTTGGAGCCATTCATGAAGGTTCCTTGGGCAAAGGAGTCTTTGAGGACATTTCTGCATTAGGCAGCCGAGACAGGGACTTTTTTTTGGATAGCTATTGATACAGAGAAATTATTACTTGCTTTGTAACTTATTTACTTATAGCAACTGCTTTGCAATTTAGTTACTTATAGCAAGTTAGAGTGTTTTTGCATATTGTTAATATTGCTTAATAATCCTGCTTGCCCTGAAATGGGGAGTAAAAACAGGAAATTGAAATAAAATATAGAAGCTAGACATTTAGTAAATAAGGAATTAGAGATCTAGTAGTTAAAGGATGACCAGGTTAGAATGGAGTAGCAAGATAGGAAGGAATGGAGTAGCAAGATAAGAAGATATCTCTGGAAACTGGTTGAAACCAGCCCTGTGGTTTAGACTAAGCCCAGGAGGCTACAGAGACTGCGCAAGAAACAGAGATGAAAAGTTCAACAGTGAGGAAGAGGAGATCCTTCAAGTCTGAGACTTGGCCCAAGACCACCAGGAGACACTGAGCAGGCGTAACTAGGAGGAGACCAGGGCGGAACATATGGAAATGACTTCTTAGAACTCATTATAATAAACCCCACCTTTTCATGGAAAGATTATGAATATATACCGACGTTTTTGAAACTATCATGAATATGTAACACTTCGTTGTATAAAGCCAAGACAAATGACCATGGTGGGTGCACACGTTTGTGGTGGAGCGATCCCCTGTGCGCTGAATAAGCATACCTACTTTATAACCTTATAGGTTGTGAAGTTGTGTTTCCACAAGTCAGCCCAGACTGTTCTGTGGAATTTTACCGAGGACTACTGTATTCATCAAAACAAAGCAGTTTTCTGTGGAAACTTACCAAGAACTACAGTGTTCGGCAAAAATAAGAAGCATGTCCTTGGAAAGCAGATATTCTAACTAGTTTAGTCTTTGTAGTGGATAAATAGCCATATATGGACGGTCGAAACTAATGTACTGGTGCTTTTAGATAAGACAGAATGGGTAAACCGGCTTGAAACCACTCTTGTTCAAGAAATTCACAGAATCATCTAAATTGGAAAAGACCTTGAAGATCATCCAGTCCAACCATTAACCTCACACTGACAGTTCCCAGCTACCCCAGATCCCTCAGCACTGGGTCAACCCGACTCTTAAACCCCTCCAGGGATGGGGACTCCACCACCTCCCTGGGCAGCCCATTCCACAGAAAGACTACGAACCTTCCTTTAAAGACCCCGGAGACGACCCCCAAGAGGCAACGGGCAGGCGCAAAGAGAACATAAACTGCTGCCACCAGCCTTTTGAACTAACCCAGCCTTAATCATGCATATGGATATTTGTATTATGTAATCCAATGAATATGTATATCCACACTCTGTAAGTTTTTGGTGTTGTTGGTGTGCAAGCTTTGTGAAGAAATCCCCTTGCACCCGGGTGTTGGAGTAAACATGCCTGCTTTATAACTCTGAGTTGTAGAGCCTGTTTCCGCACATCCCGGTGCAGGTCTGCCAGTGCCTCTCCTCTCCCATCATTTCAGCAAGAGCGTGTAGTTTCCTCATGTGAAACACTGGATGGCCCTATCATGGAGTAAGCCAGTTCTGGCTGAAAGAGGCAGTTTCCAGCCCATCACAGCTACATGCAAGGGGTAAAGAAGGAAATGGATAGGGTATGAAATGGAATAAAATGAAATTAAATTAAATGGCCACGCTCCCATCTCCCCGAGGCTTTAGCAGCAGATGCAAGGCTGGGGGAAAGCCCCACTAGCTGCTAGGCTGGAGAAGACCTAGGAAGCCTCCTCCAGCTCTCATTTCTATGCCTTCTTTGAGCTTTGGAGCCAGTGCCCTGCCTTTCTGCCGCCGTCACGTAGTCTGGGAGCACATTTACATTTTCTGAATAGGGCAATTAGTGCTCACTCCTCTCCTCGTGTCACTCGCACCTGGTCTCTGACATTCGTGCCTCATCAGTACTAATGGCCCAGCCATTAGTGGTGATTACTGGTCATTGTTTCTATCCCACTGACCCCCCTGACTGGCAGAAGCACCCCCCTGCCTTCCCCCCCAGCACAAAGCCTGAGGTTTAATAGCCCAGTTTAATACCAGAACCTCTGAGAACATAAATAAAACCAGTCAGGCCCTACCTATATTTTATATGGCTAGTGAGAGATGAATACATGCTTTTTTGATTATGATTAATGCTGCTGTTTATTATTTTTATTGCAGTAGTGGTTTAAATATCACGTCCTATCTAGGTGCAGTACAAATTCATCTGAATTTGTATGGTTTCTGTTTCAGGCAGATGTTAGCCCAGACCATCGAAGCACTGAGGATCTGGAGCAGCTTTCTTCTTGGACAAATAAATAGCAAGAAAACCTAAGGAATTTTAAGAAGGAGTTCAGAAATTTTATCAGATTTTCTAGTAGGCACCTACATGGGCTTGGTTATAGTGACTGCAGAGATCACTTTTAGCTCTATGTGCTTATGTTCTTCAGGGCAGGAACCACCCCACTTTCTGCACATGTGATAAAACCCTGGTATCTGCTGTATTACAGAAGATTGTGCTGTGCTAAAAAGAATTAATAATTTCAATATTATACCTCTTTCACTCTGCTGTCCTGCTTCAGCCGGACAGTGCGGTTTCTGAAGGGTTAATGACCCAGCAGGTTTGAGTAAGAATAGCAGGAATTCACCTTGGTTTTGCACAGTCATCTGTTTTGGCACATAGAAGAATAAAGACTCATCTGCAAATTTCTTTTCAGTCTCAGCCTAATCGTGAATCAAATTTTTAGGCAAGTTCATCTGAAAACAACTTTGTTCTTCCCAATTGCATTTGCCCTGCTTTATTCCAGCTGTGCATCAGCACCCAGAAACCTCACTGCTGGCAAGCCGGCTCCTCCTGTGCTGGCCATGGCCTGGTTGCAAGTGTGGACCACAAAAGGATTCCAGCCCTCTAAGGCTATTGAAATTATATGCATGAAGTTAGTTAAGCAGCTAATCTTCTCAGGGTCTTTCTGGAGGGAACCTGTTTTTTCTGAATTTTATGTTGGTGTTAATGTAGATTATGTAATAGTGGTTGTCTGAGGTCCAGCTCGCTGCTCCACCCATTGTTTCAGAGATAAATTAAGCCCTATGTTAGGGGCTTTTAAAAGATTTTCCTGTAAACTGTGTCACAGGATTGGTGCCTGGTCCTTATGTTGATCTGGATCTTACCTTGAATGAGTAATGTTATCTGTATTATAGCTGTCACAGATGAAAAAACAACTTCTACAGATGAGTGAATCCATTTGTTGGTTTATGGATCCCAAATCCTCCGGGGCAACAAATCCATCTGTCATCGCTGAATGCTTGTGTTTTATTTGGTGCTGTGAGTCAGCTGACAGGTATTAAAATGCACATAGAAGTGGACAGATCTTTGCTGACTTCCCAGCAGAGGAGGCCCATGGGTGTTTTTATTCCAGCACATGCAATGAAATAGCATAAAGTCAGGAAATCCATTCCTAGGGGACAGTACAAATTGTCTGAGCTAGTAAGACATCGATATTTGGTCCATAGGCCTTTGACCTAACCATCTGCCTAGGTCATCCTAGCCCACTGTTTGCTTCCTTTTCCTTACTGCTCTTTTCTTTCCAGCCAGATACATTGCAGGAAAACTGCACTTTGTGGGTCAGTCTCTTCTGCTCCTCTTCTTTTCTTCTTTCTTATTCTCTGTCCTTTACTCCTCCATTCTCAATTCCTTGTTTACGCTAGTGTACCTCAGGAGGAGCCAAAAAAAAGAAGTTGCTGATAAAAAACAAACTAGGAGAAAGCGCTATTGTAGTAATATGGGAATTTCTTTCTCTGTGGTGTTTTCAACTAAGAGGAGCCCAATTTCTAGGCATCTTCCCAACTTTCTTAGATGAACATACAGTACTCAGTTTAGACACTTAAAGATCAACTCAGTTGCCTCATCACAGGTGACTAGTGCCATCCAAGGTCCCCCAGAGCATCCAAAATGTGTCACTGGGCAATTAAACTGTGCCCTTTGGATGAGGAGAAGTGATGTACCTTCCATGGGGCTTTAGGCACCTACCTTAACTAGTTGCCCTTCCAAAACTCTTCCTAGGATCTCTCCAGACCCTGAGACAAAGCAATTTAACTTGCTTCTTGCTCTGCATCACTGTCAGAAGACCCTGTCTTTCTCTACTGACTAAAAAGAAAGCCCAGTTAACTAAGTGAAATATCTAAAGTTGGTGTGACAAATCCCTGATTTGGCCAGCCCACATGCACAAATCATCTAACCTTGGTTGCACTGTCTAGAGTAAAAGCAAACTAATGCACTCTCTGTCAAAGTTAAGTGTCCAGTGTGGTCAGGGTTTGAGGATAAAACCTGCAAGGCCAGCATTTTTCACAAAGCTCTGCTGAATCATGTCTACTTAGGTATTAGCTCAGGTTTGGCCATCCATGATCAGTACCTGGTGTCCTGCAGAACCTGATGGGAAGAATATTGTCTTCCTACAGAGAGAAGCTAACCCACAGCCAGGCAGGGAGCATGTATACCCCTAATAAATCCAACTGCCACAAAGCCAGGACTTCTCAGACTTTCTACTTGGGTTACTTTACCACTTACTGTCCTTCTGTGGCTGAATTCTGAGTAAGAGAAAGGCCCAAATGACCCATTCAGAGATTTGCCCTTCTTTGCTGACCTTTAAACTCAAACAAGATACCCCTATCTTAAGAACAAAGGTTCTCTCTCCTTTTGTAGAATCCATCTCATTCCAACAATCCCTGCATTTACAGCTTCTTTATTACTGCTGGTTATTGTTTAAATAAAGCATGCATTCCGGTAAATAGCAATTGCTCAAACATAAGCAGCTTTAAAGGCAAGAAGTAGCCCTTCCAGTCTCTAGATGAAGGATGATTTGAAATGAATTGATGTGTTCTGACTGGTGAGTCAAAATAATTCAGTTTTTTTTCCCCCCAGTGTTAAACCAAGTCAATTTTTTCAAACCATATTTGATATCTTATTGTTTATTTTCGGTCAGCAGACAGCAATTTTCAAGAACTGCTCTTGATATACAGCTCAGATATCTTACAGGTCACATGTCATTCAAGAAAGGTCAATGATTCATTTAAAGTTTCATCATTCTTCACATAAACAGGCAAATACCATTTCGTTCACAGTGCGGGCTTTTGTGGGGGTGATAGGCCTCTGTAGTAACAAAGTCTATGTAATCTTATTCCCTGCCTAAGAATTGACATTATTATCATTACCTTATCATATATCTCGGATGCACTCCCAGTAAAAGTATGTGTACCTAAACAGAATTTCATTTAGGATCAGTTCTAAGGAGTTTTTCAGATCTCTTTCTTGCCCTGATTTTTTCTCATCTTTCGTAAAAACTGAAATAGTGTTATACAATTATACCTTCCTGGCTTGTTCAGTCAGAATACCTAGAGGCAAATATTACAATCGAGCAATAGTGACATATACATCATTTGCAACTGATTTGTTACTGTTTTCTAGAATTAAATCAAGATTTTCAATGTTGTTGATTCCTTTAGAAACAACACCTTCAGTAGAAAATGCACATTTTAAAACCAACTTTCTTATACCCAAGCAATAATACCTGATTTAATTAAACCTGAAAGTCTTTTAAGAAATAAGATGCAGTTTTCATAGGGTAAGTGACCTATTTTCTTTTCTTTCTCTGTGCTGTCCTCAGTGTAACATTTCAAGCTAGTAATTTCACTGAGTAGCCTTCACGAAATAAATAATAATGCCAACTTCTCATCCAAATGAACCTGCCTAACTGTCATCTTAAACCATTTTCATTGGTATTTTAGAAACAAGTTTTTTCTTTGGAGTGAAAAAGCAGATCTAAAAAAAAAAAAACCAAAAAAAACCCTAATAACTTTTTTCTATAAAATTAAAGATTGTTTTTAAAAACATTGCTGACTACTGATGTCCTTCTACTATTAAAGATCTCCAGATGCAGAATTGAAACAAGACATTCAACTGCTTTATCTGGGGCCTTGGATGAGTTAGGCATCAAATGAGACTTTTCAGTGCATCTGTGTGCCTAGCTCCCGCAAACGGGTGTTTTGGTAGGCACCCACTGCATCTTTTGGAGTCTAAGTACTTTTCAACATCTATCCCTTCTTGCTCAACATCACCCGTGATCCTTTACACCAGTGCAATCATTTAAAGGGAAGATAGGTGCCAAAAAAGTTTTGAAAACTCCATCCAGTATCTTCTGTCTCATGAGCTCATTTGAAATGTCCTTACAGATCTGGCTGTTAGTCCTTACAAATTAGTACTGAGACTGTCCTCAACTGAAGAAGAGCTTTGCAGTGTGTTCTGGACCAGCTGATTATAAATGCAAAAGTCTGAACAACAGAAGTTACAGAGGTATTCAGTTAAAGACCTCATCCCTGCACAATTCCCACTGGCAGCACAGAACAGAAGATGAGTTAACAGCAGCAGTCAGAATTTCCAAAGCTACTCAGCAAGCAGAGATTTCCGGTGAGATTAAGGAGTCCTTCTCACTGATACATGCTGAAACTTCCAGACTGTGGTGCAAAAACGTTTTATTCTTGCCTCTGTTTACATTATGAAGCTAGATTATTTATTGCTTGAAGCTCGCCACATCTCAGTTTTTCAAACAATACATGCAAGTCAATAACATCATATCATCAAGCAGCTGCTTTGGTGTTGGGTTCTTTTATCTACTTACAAGCCAGAAGCTTCTAAGGGTATTGGTACGTTTTGATTTTTACCATCATATCTGTGTGTTCATGGAAAGGCAATTGTAGAAACTAATACTTAGAGCTTGTCCCTGGAAGTATTCTGAGTTAGCTGCCAACATCTAAAGGCCAATAATTGGAGAGTCTTTCCACTGACTCATTGTGATGGGTTTCATCCCTAAACAGTGGGCCTGAAGTCTTTTCCATTACAGCCATGGGACAAGCCAAATGGGGACTAATTTCTCAGTTATTGGGGTTCCTCAACTTGTCATCTTACCTCTGTGCTATTTTTTATGCGTGGAGACGAGCCTTTCATCCCATAACCTAACACACACAAGTTCATTTAATTCTTGCAATGAAGGTAGCATTTACCTCTCAGTAGATGCTCCACAAATCATTTAATTGGGGAGAAGTTCAAGATAAAGCTTACTTGCACTTTGGCAATTATCTGGTGCTCAGTCCATGTGAGAACTTCATTTCTGGAGGAATGAATGTCTCCATTCATATTGGAAAGTGTTGGCAGTATAGGCCTTTCAGTGAGAGAGAGAGAAAGCTGTTTGCATTTTGCAACCCGACAGTGAAAATGGCTTTGCTAACAAGGAACAGAGTGAATTTGATAGATTGAACATAACACAGCAAAATATTTTCACTTCATGAAATATTTAAAATGCTTTGGAACAGGACTTCTCTTTTTTCAAATCGTTCCTTTTAATTTTGGAAGCCAAAGCAAATTTCTTTTTGACATTCCTCTAACCTGGAAAGGAAGATAGTTTTTTGGGTGGCTTGAGGTAGAAAACCTTCTTCTTGCAAGATCTCTATATGCACCACTGGAGCTCTTGTGGGTGAAATTTTCTAACTGAGGGGATACAGGTATATGTGCGTAAGTGATTTACAAGAGATTTTACAAAACTTGAATGTTGACATTTTTACACTTCTCAGCTTTACAGAAGTGTTAAGGATGTACCATAGACCGCATTAAGAAGGTTATTATCTAGTAGTGTGTGGAAATACAGGGAACTTCTGGCAGGTGGAAAACGAACAATACAACTCTTTGCTTTACCAGGAAAAAAAAAAAAACAACAAAAACAAACCCAACAAAAAACGAAAAAAACAACACCAAAAAACAAAACCAGACAAAAAAGCCAAAATAGTGTTGGCAGCTTTCATGTAGGAAGAATTTTTCTGGACACTAGATTACTTGAAACCCTCTGAGATCATAGTCATGTTCTTGAACTGAGAGACTTTGATTTTTCTGCTCTTGCTTTTGTCTGACTCTCATGTGATGCTGAGCAGGTCCTAAGGGATGCCGCATGCTAATCATTCCTGCAAACATCATCAAGGACCAAAGGCATTCACCCACTCAGGGTGGAGTATGGAGCCTCACCAGAGTCCTTTCTGCCTGTGCAAAAAAAATGAAGCATGATGTAAGTTTAGCACCACTCTGAAGGAGTTGCCCTCAATAGCACGAAGATGCTCTCTCTGAACACAAAGTTACCTTGGTTTTGGCTTTTGCCAAATCAGTGATAAAAACCAGAACACAAACCTGGGGCTCTTAGTTTTTTTCTCCAAGCTTGACCATTCCTGGGTAGTCTCAATAGGACTCTGCCTTCATTCTGCTGGCTCAGCAGACTCTGAATGAAGTTGAAATATTCCCCGCTAGAACTATTTCCTTGTAAATCTCGTCAGAAACCAAGCTAAATAGAAACGAGTAAGCAGAATCCTTAAATTTGCTGCCTTATTTTAGCACTCCCTCTGTATTCTTTGACTCTTCTTTTGCTTTAATATATCCTATAATCCAGAGGGCCTAGGGACCAAACCAGCACCAGGGAAGCCAGGGGAGCATTTGCTGACAACTACAGCTCTTGTCTAAAACGAAAAATTGAAACTGCCTTGCTCTTGGGGAATGATCTTGTAGCACTTTTTCTATCAAAACCACTGCTCTGGAAGTAGTGCTCTCTATCCATTGATGGGATGAAGGATGTGAAGGTAGGGAATGTGCTCATCTCCAGCTGCAACACCAGAGTAACCAAGGGTGCAACCCAGCCCAGCAAAAACATCACAGTGAACATAAGAGAAAAGTCAAACAGGACATCAGATTCTGACCCTCAGTGCTCAGAGGGTGGATTTATTACTCCCGCAAAATTTTAATAAAGCAATAAATTACACTCCTTGTAGATTAGTACTTAGAGCCTAGTTTTGAAATGACAACACAGGATTGAAGGGCTTTCTGGGCCCTATTATTGATCCATGTGCTGGCTAGTCAGTTAAGAATCATTTGCAGGACCTGGTTCGTTAAGCTTTGAATTTGCATCTGCACACTGAATATGTGTGTGTCGTTCTGTTTGTGTACAAACTGAGTGACAACGCAAATGGCCACATACGGCACTTAAAAATCTGGTTTAATAGGCTTTTAAAATAATTCAAGTGTTTACTTGAATTTTGGACTAAGTAGCACTATGCACAGAACATGTGACTGACATGCACCATCATTAGAAGGATGCACTTGATTAGTGAGAAATTTCAATTAAATTGATGTTTCACAGGGCAGATGACAATTAATGAAGCCTACAAACAACACAAAAAAAGATGTGTGTGAGCAAGCTCTTCCTGACTTTTGGAGGAGACGTTTGGAGTCTATCGCTAATACATTTTCATTTGTTTTTTATTGCCAGCTTGGCTTCTTTTTTCTTGTTCAGATCCAATTGAAAGCAAAGGCAAAAGTGATCTTAAGTATCTTCATTTGCCATCAGCATGAAGTGAGGTGGGAGAAAACAGAAGGGGCTCTGTGCAAGCACCTGTCTGATGAAGGACTTCATTAACTTTGCCTTCTGTTGTTTTCAGTGTAGGGCTCAATCATAAAAGATTTATCAGCAAATATTTCCTCGACTCACTGGTGCTATTCCTCCAAGAATGGATTTTTTCTTTTTGGCAACAATCCACTGGGTAGCAGAACACATAATTTGAAATTGTTGCTAAAACAAATTATACTCACACATTGTAATCTCTCTTATAATTAGCAGAGATCCTTAAGATTGATGCCGATGTAAATCAGAGCAGAACTTGGCCCATAATGGGTCGGATGGGTACCCTCTCAGCACAGATCAGTGAGGACAAAGTTTGGATTCCTTGTCGGGTTCTTGTTTTAGGTCAGATGGAATATAGAGCTCTGGGCCTCTACCAACATATTTATGGTGTGTATAACTATAGGCAACACAAACACGGAATAACACCTATGTTTAATTTTCTTGGCTCTGATATTCTCTGAAAGTTCTTATTACAAGACCTTGCTTTATATTGCTTATAATTTTTTTGAATGTGAACTGGTCTGGTTAAAATTTTCCATGCTAGATATTTCTCCTGGCCGTATATTTTGGGAACATTTCAGCTAAAATCGTTGAAGTGCTTCTGAGTATGAAATTATGGGAAAATACACTGTGTTGTATGTAGAAAAATTTTCCTTTTTAGTAGTTTAGTGGAGAGATGTACCTTCATTGTGGTTTAAAGCACAGGACTGAAAATTAAGTGGTCTGCACTGCCTTCCCTGGAAAAATCTTAAATATGGCTACATTATAATAATTTGTGTGAGTCAGTAGAAACATCCTAGATGAGGTGTCCTGGTTTGAGTGAGTGGCGGGGGGCTTTTGGTAGCAGGGAGGGGGTTACAGTGGTGGCCTCCTGTGAGAAGCTTCTTGAAGCTCCCCAGCTCCAAGTCGGATCTACCCCTGGAGGTCCGGGGTAGAGCAGATGCCCATCTGCAGCCTGTGGAGGATCCCACACTGGAGCAGGTGGCTGTGCCCAAAGAAGGGCAGGACTCTGAGGGAATCGGGCCCCGCTGTTATAGCTCAGCACTGGGAGGGCTGCAACACATACTGTGACTCACACGCCCGTGGGAGTGACTCAAGTTGGAGTCAGTTTGTGGGGGACTGCCTCCTGTGAGAGGGGGACTGCTCTGGAACAGGGGAGGAATGCCAGAAGTTACCCCCTCCCAGAGGTGGAAGAGGTGGCAGGACTGACCAAATCCCCCATTCCCTCTGCCCCCTGCACTGCTGAGGGGGAGGAGATGGAGATACTGGGAGCCAAGCTGAGCGTGGGAAGAAGGGAGGGATGGGGGAAGGTGTTCTCAGGATGTGGTAATGCTGATCACGGTCCTACTCTGTTATGTGTTGTTGCTGTTAGTGTCTGTAGTAAATTTTATGTTTTTTTCCCTAAAGAGTCTGTTTTTTGGAGCCTTAATGGATGAGATCATCCCTCCCTGTCCTTATCTCAATTTCCTGAGCCTTTTGTTGTATTTCCTCCTTCCCAGCACTGGGGGGGAAGTGGGGAGTGAGCAGCTGTGAGGTGCTCAGTTGCCCTCTGAGCTCAAACCAGGTCATGAGGATAGCCAGTGATTTCCTCTGTACTAGGCAAGGTCCTTTCTGAAACTGTGCAATAGGATCAGGACTTTCCTAGCAATTTCTTCCAGCACCGCTGGGACAAGATCTGATGGATTTTTGTCTCCGGTGTGGGAAACAGGCTGAGGTCATTGGACTTGAGCATGGTGAGGGATGTGAACATGGTAGCCTGTAAGAAAATCTGCAAGCTGTTGAAGAAAGTGTATTTGAGTGGTAAAAAATGGGAATAGAGCAAGAAGGAAGATGTCAGATTGGGTAAGGAGCTAAGGCATGGAAAAAGAAGACTAGCCAGGCAAGGAGACTGAAATGAGGACAGCGGTGCACAACAGCAGGCATCATCTTTCTTTCCCAAGTTGGAGGGTTAGTGTGTCAGCAGCAAATCCCCAGGAGTCAGGAAAGAAGACTGTTTCTGAAAAGGAAAGATGTCCACCATTATATCACTGATAGTATTTTAGTTTCTTATGGGAGGAAAGCTCCTGGATCCTTCATTAGCTTGGCAAAGGTCTCACAGATGTTTCTAAGATGCTGCAGCACCCAGTGATGCCATGTGCTCCTGGAAACGTCTCAGCATGCTACCTTTGCCTTCTCCTCTATAAAAGCAAACCACACTGAAGCCCCTGTTTCTGGATCTACCAACACTTGGGCTTTCAGCAAGTATCCATGAAGCTATGGTGCAAAAAGCACCTCCCAGTCCACTCAGCTGCTAAAACTTGCTGTGGTCATCATTTATTATAGTTACTACAAGCAACCAAAATTGTACTTGAGGCCTGGAATCCTCATCTCACTTCTGGCATTCAGATGACACTGTGATTCCTTGTAATACATTTCTTCCTTTGAATGAAAAGCATTTGAAATCACATTTCATGCCTAAGTTGTTTATTAAAAAGCTATTAAGGTTGAAAAGCCAAATACCCACAAAGAAGAAAATATCAGTATTAATTCAATCCCTCCCTAGGAGGCAATCTCCTAGGATGAACTGCTATCTCTAGGAGCCATTCTGATTATTTATTTTCATGGAAGGTGGAAGGCACACACTGAGTGGTGTCAGGGCTGCAAGAAGAGAAACATAGTGACATGACAAGCTGGAGGATTCTCCCTCTGCCTTGAGATTGCATGTCTATGTAATGCTGTTCATGATTAAACCAACCACATCTCTGACATGCCAGTGACAGAGTGGTCACCTGAGGCTGAGTGAGGCAGTGGGTCCAAAGCTTGCTCACGGAGCCAGCAGGGACTGCTATTACCAACCACAATGGACTTGTTGAGTTCCTAGTGAGCAGTAAGAACCATCAATTACATTAACAAGTTACCATTGTTAGCTGTTCAGTAACATCTGTGCCAGGCAGCAAAATGCCTATGCAAAGTGTGGCAGCGACCATGTCTGCTTCACAGCACCTGGAGAACCTTTGCTAATGCCAGGACCTGAGCCATGCAGCTGAAAACAGTTTTTGATACCAAGTAGGAGCAGGGAGATAAAGAATGTATGTCTAGGAAAGGAGGTGGGAGGGTACAGAAGCCCTCAGACTGGGTCTTGGTTTAGGCAAGTGGAGATGGGAAATAAGCAAGGAAAACAGGGTAGGAAGACACTCTGTTTTACCTTATATTCCAGGTCAAATTCCCCTTTAACTTTCTCTGCAATAAGCAGAAGACTCACAGGTCTTATATACTCAAATAACCCTAAGTACAGGCAGGCAGGGTGATAATTCTTTCCTAAGGATGAGATGAGGATAATGTGTAGTAAACTAATCGCAGGGTCACACATAGAACAATGACAATAAAACACAATATTGACCAGCTGCTCCCTTTGTGCTGAATGAGGCAGGGCTGATGGAGAAAAATTAGATTATTACTAAAGACTGTGTCATGATGTGCTAGTGACCAGGACACGTTAGCTCTGGCATTTCCCAATCTTCAAGTGTAAATTTTCAGACTGATTCATGCCATGGTGTACACATGTAGATGCATGTATGTAGTCATGTGTGTCTACCTGCAGAAGCACACATACTGGAGGGTTCATGTTAATTGTACAGATACAGATAAAATGAGACTTTGTTCATGCTATCAGTACTACTCAGTCAAAGCCAGTTCTATAAATAAATTCAAGGTTTGCCTTTGGGTTTAATTATACAAGATGTTGTTTTGCATACAGTAGAATCTTGACGTTGACAGTATTCCCAAGCAGAAGTGTGTGTTGGTGTAACTCATTTACCTCAGTGCTTTCAGATGAACACAGATTTGTATTGGAGCAACGCTCACCTCTCTTAGCTGAGCTTCTGATCTTAACACTACATTTGGCCACTTGCACAGTTCCACTTGCCTAGACTTTGTGATTTTGGTGCTGGTGGCTTAAGGGTAATTAGTCTATCATAACTGTCATTTTCATCAAGGAAAGATGCTTAAAAACATTTTGCTCCTGAGTCAGTTTTCTCCTGATGATTATGGAAAGCTGAATAGTGTTCAGCAGAAACAGAGATGGAAGACTAATCCGAAAGGAGGAATGTATTAAATACAATTAAAAGTCACCATGTTCCCAATTTATATGGATGATATTCTTAAGCTAAATTTTACTTAAAAATGAAAAAAATCCATTAAAGCAGCTGTTTTCTTGCTTTAATTCTGAATTGCCTGAGTTCTTCACCAAATACACAGAAGCCTACATATATACCTACACATGCGCTCACGGGGAAAGTTTTCAACACTGTATTACACACAAGAGCAAGCAGCAGATTGCTTAAGATTACCCCGACATCCTGGACCAGTCTTGGAGCAGTAATATCTTCATGTTTGCTGTCAAGGCCCGTCACCCCAGCTGACCAGCAGGGATGCCAAAGCAACCCACATTACTCAATCAACTTTAAGTGTTATAAATACTGAGGTCCATAAAAAAGTACAATGTAATGATGACTTAAACAAACCCAATTCATCATCCCAGCTGCACACATATCATTTCCCTCAGGGTGACCAACCAACCAGCAGTGAATGTAACCCAGGCCGGATTCAGATTTCATTTCTCTTCATCAGTTTGACTTTTGGGTTTACCTCCCTCCAAATGAAAAGAAAAAATATTCCCTTAAAAATGAATAAAAATCTCACAAATCAAATACAGCTCAGCTACCCAAGTCCCCTTTTTGTTGTTGTTGTACTCATGTCCATGCATTTTGCCTCTAGTGATATAAAGGGAAACCCTTCAATTTAAAGGTCAAATGGGGGCCGTTTGTTTTAACCCAGTGAACCATGGCAATGGTATTCACATATATTATCTTTTGTCCTTCAACAGTTGTTAGACTTGTAGCCAGAGGGGAGGTTTGGCAGATTTGCTTGCACTGATTTTTTTAAGATATAAAAATACTAAATTTCTACAGTTAAGTGTGCTTGATTGAGTAATATTCTGAAAATCAAATCGATACCAAATCTGATCTTCAGTCAATGATAAGGCACATTCACCAGCACTATTAAAGTTTATTGGTTTCATTTGTTTAAAGATGAAACTTAAAGATTCATGATTGTGTGGTCTGTTCCCTCTCCTGCCTCTATGCTCTTCAGTCCCGTCCCGTCCTGTCCTGTCCCGCCCCCCCCCCCCCCCCCCCTTGATTTTATGGTTCCCCCTTTGCTAATCACAGAAATGTAATGTAAGAACATGGTTAATTATTGTTCCACCTTTCAGTTCCCATGCCCTCACCCCCAATTGCCTTTCCTTTTCATTAAAGGATTGCAATTACAGGGTGGGCAACTCAGCAAAACTAGATTAAAAAGAGCTGGTACCATGTGCCAGTAAAAGCAAGGTTTCTGCTACTTTTCATTTACACACATCTGTGGGAGCAAGCCAGTTTGCATAGTCTGGGATTAGTCCTTTTTCTTTCTAAATTGCTGAGCGTGTTTTTCTGCTGTTGAATTACTGCTGGTTTCCTCCCCAAAGGTGGCTGCATTTTAAATCAGACGGGTTTTTTGCAATAGGTACAGAAGCAGTTTGCAAAGTTCAGGTCTTTTTCCATCCTGCTGAAATTAAACGAAAGGAACATGGTAATCAGCGCTGCCGGAAATCTGTAACTGGCATCAGAATTTGGCTTTGGCCTCTGCTTATGTCTGCAATGACATCAAACTTGTTGGGATGCTTCAGTACGAAGCACAGTGCGGTGGTGCTTGCCCTGGAAGTTGCCGCAGCTTTTTTCTTCAGACTGAAAACTTGACCCGAGCTTAAGATGAAACTTTTCCATGAAAATTTTCAATAAACTGGCATTTTCTTGCAAAAAAAATAGTTGGCTAAAATACTAATTTGTTAATTGACCTGAAAAAAAACAGTTGACGTCCTTTTCCCCAAGGATCATACAAATAAAATGTTAGAATGAGACAAAAATAGAAATTCAACTGTGGAAGAGACTTAGTTATTTAAGATTGTTTTAATCAGAAATTCAGGGGAAAAAAAAAAGGTTAAGTTTCAGCCCTTCATCTTTGGAGGTACAGCACCCTGTTCCTTCTGTTGACTGTAAACACTTCGTATCCCATCTGTTCCTTAGTCTGCATCTTTAGCACCAGACCAGATCTTGGCTCTTGGCTCTGCTGTCACACACTCGCTGCAAATAATGTAAATGTTGAGTGATGCTGCAAATTGCTGCACTGTTTATTTTTGACAATGGGCACAGTGTAGAAGATGGGTGAGACACAGTTTGGGGATAAGTTTTCAAGGGACAGGAATTAAAATAGAACTGAGACTCTTTTTCAGAACCTGCATAATCCACTGACTTGTTTAGTTGTATTTTTCATTTCTCTCATGTTGTTCAGCAACATGGACAGAAATCGAAGCACTTGCCAGGACTTTTTTGGGTACCGTGTAGATTTCAGAAGCTATAACTTTGGTAAACTTTTAACTGCTTAGACAATAAAACCAGTCCTTTCAGATAGAAATCACATCAATATTTTAGAGTGGTGGTGGAGACCTGAGTTTTCCCTAAGCCTGAAATGAGCACAGAAATGTTCATCTTCTGTCCCAGGGAAATAAAAAGCATGAAATTCTCCAGGGAAGACAGAGTCACAAGTCCTGGTGGACACACAGAGTTGCCCAAGAGTGTGGCTATGCTCTGTTGTCCCTTGTTGATCGGTTTGTAAATATGTCCATCAGTCTGTAATTCTGTCCCACCAGCTGTCTCACCCCTCGCTTTGTACAACAGTGGATTTATTAAGAAAGCATGAACTAAGATTACACAATTGGTTTTTGATAGGCCATAAATGTGGGTAAATACAAATGAACTAGGGATTGACATTGCAAAACACTTGAGGCCGGTGTGATGCCTTATCTGCCTCATGGCAGGTATGCAGCATCTCACAAGCTACAGCTTGTAACAAATACTCTTAAATGGTTGCTTGCACCTTATTGAAACATGTTGATATTTACTCCATTTCAGGCTGAAGAAGTTCAAAGTATTTGTTGTTCTGGATAATAATTACCATGATACCCAAATTCTGCTTGCCATTGTTCCCATGTATCCTATCAAGATCTAGCACCAAAATTTGGTTCTGAGTGCCAGGCTGAAAAAAATTTTCAGAAGTAATGGCAAAATTCAGTTAGTAGAAGCTAAACTTTGTAACTGTTGAATACATTTGTGGGGCTTTTTTAATTGACCTTAGAATAAAAAATAATCTAAGAGGGAAGAAATGTGCTTTAGACAGGGTCATTCATGTGTGTATTTTTGTTTCATGCCATTTATTTTTCACTTCATCCAGATTTTCTGATTCCCTGAGTACCAGGTAACTCTTAGTGATTCTGTAGGATCTGGACAGCTGCAGCTGATATATTCTCTCTTGAGTTGTGCACACTGCAGTTGGTATCAGAAAAACATTTTTGAGTCTTGCAAAAACTAGGAAGCTAATCTGGCAGCCTCCATGGACTCCGGCCATCCATTCCTTTTGGTTATCAATATCTGCTTCTGCGAGAAGACTGATACTCTGGAAAAATACTTTAAAAAGTCAAATTTCCTGAGGCTATCCTGAGGACCCCCTAATGGGGCCATTATTTGTTGTATTGCTATATCCTTCACTTTCTGTTTCACCCTCTTAGAAGAGTGAGTTTGTATGGGAAATTTTTGTCTTGAAGCCAGGTGATCCTTTACATAAATGATTCTGTGATTTTTCATTCACTAGAATCTTACAAAAACTTTTTTTGCTGTAGAGCTAGCATGTTTATTCTTTAAGAATGCTGAGCTTCCCCAGTCATGTACAGTACATACATTACTATTTTGTCCTTCATCAGTTCTTGGACTCATAGCTGGAGGCAAAGATGTTAGGATTTGCTTGAGCTGAGCAATACAATATTTTTGTTCAGCTGTGAAGTTGATTAATAATTTGGAAATTAAATCAATATATTCTTTGATTTTCATTACAGTGGGGTTTGTGTGTAAACTTTCTGTACTGGCATTCCCAACCTGAGTAGGAAAACATGGTAAAACTAAGCTCACGGGTTTGGTGTCATCTTCCCTCTGACATTGCAAAAATGAAATGAAACTCCAACAATTAGCAGTTTGATGATAATTTTTGTTGTTTAACTTCTTTGATAATTCTTGATTGTCAAAGCAGAAAAACTTTGAATGCTCCCAGTTTGCGATGCCAAGTAGGAAGTAATTTATACATTACAAAATTACTGAGTCCCCTTTTATCGCAGTTTAGATCCCTTAGATGGTCATATGAAAAATAAAGCTCAAAAATTCTGTGTCCTTTGATGGATAATAAAGGTTAATTTTCAGAGCCAATGAGTGCTTTAACTGTTTAGAAACACTATTAAAAAAACCAAAACAAAGCAAATCAACAAAAAAAACCCCAAAACAAAACAGGTAACTTTACCTGGGTAAGAAAATGTCTTACGAAGTCAGAACCAAACTTCATTGAAATCAGTGGGAAGAATTAAAATTTCAAGAGACTTGTGGTAAAGTTCTACGTATGTAATTCTAGTTAAATAGGATTGAAAACTTTGCCTTGAAAGTCTTGCTGGGTAACTTTCTTCAATGGGAAAGCCTTTATAACCTAATAAACATTGTGTGTTCTTAGAAGGATCCTTCAGACTTTGAATCTGGCAACAGTTCCCGAACACCAGCCAAAGCTGGGACAGTCAAAACTGAAAATTTCTGCTGCTGCAAGTGTTGGATTTTTTTCCTGTTGGCATTTTGTGTTTTCAGAAATGTGTGGTATCTGAGTACATAGCAAAAATGTTAGACAAGCGTTGCAACGTACCTTATGTAGTTGACAAACAGGGTTTACTGCAATCATTAAATCTCACAGTCCCGTAAGGAGACAGGGTTAGGATGCAGGATGTACAGCCGCTCTGACAGGATTGACAATACTTACTTCCAACTCTGTTCTTATTTGATTTCTGTTTATATGACATTCTGTGTAATTTAAGGCTATATTCAAGCTTCAAATGTATCAGATTACCAGAAATCTATGAAAAAAAATAGCCAGTCTCTTCATTTTTCAATCTGAACCCAAATGAATGTCTTTCTTTCTCATCAGTTTTCTGAAGTAGGTCATGAAGTTCAGGATTGAAACTTCCAGCTTAAAAAATGGAGGTGTATTTGGAGAGAAGAAACTAGACCTGTCTCTTACACCATGATGCTATGCCCTTCCACTTTCCACCCACTTCTACAAAGCTACCTTTAAATGCTGGGATCTGGCAGTTTTCCCACCTTTTAGCCCAAGAATGTGTCCCAGCTGTACTCCATCTACATGTTGGAACTAAATCTAGGCAATGAAATAAGACCACACTATAGTCCCTCCAGAAGGAAGACCAGGCCTCTGTACCCGTTGTTTATGTAACATATGCAATTTTATGTAAATGTAAATTGACCCTGGAGTTCAGATGATGCTTTAAGAAAACTGAGGGAGTCCAAAGCAATCAATAAAATCCATCTCCAGAGTGCCTCTGAACACAATCATGAACAACAACGTCATCACAAAGATCATCATCACTCAGTCAAATTCTGCCAACTGACAAAGCCTTTTATGAGACAGAATTTAAACTAAGTTTATCAGCCTTAGACTGAGGTAATTCAGCAGCATATGATGTGCAATTGTACTTACCTTTATGAAATCACAACCTGCTTAAATGGATACTAGCCTGTTTCCAGGCACTTCAGTGGCCAGAAGTACATACAGAATGAGCAGCATTTCAGGTGTTGCTCCATCATAACAAGCTGAGATGTAGCCTAGGCAAGATCTTGTTCCAGAATATTCTCCTGGGTCCTTAAAATTAGTCCCAAATATCTGCCCATGTTCAAATGTCTCCCTCTTGGCCAGGTTGCCCATCCATTGTCAGCTGCCCTTTTCTTTCATCCCATTGGCTCTATTGCATTACCAGTGACACTACTCTCACCCACCTGACACAACTTACATTAAAAGCTGCAAGGTTATCTCCGTACTGCCCTTTACTCATCTCTCCAGGAACCTGCTACACTCTTCAAGTCTCTGATCATGTATGAAATCACTCAGTCAAGTGTAGGTTGATGAGTAAATGAATTTTATTACAACCAACCTCACATGGACTTCACCAGAAGCCCATCCAACAAGTTCTAGGTATGACCTTAAAATTTAGGGAGAATAGCAAATGAAAGTATATTTGTCTCCCTTCTTTTTCTTAGTCTCTGCTCCTGCAAAATCATGTCTGAGATCCTCCTAGAGGGTAACTCTAACTGCACAAAGCACAAAGATCAACCTTGCTAAGGTCACTGCTAAATCAGGGTCCTTTTTTTTTTTGCCTTGTCCAGAGGAGATTTGAGCTCACAAGTCTCTTAAAAGTTCTCTGGTTTGAGTCATAGCAGCTTAGACAGCCCCCTGTTGTAACCCCCACATTTATGTGAGATGATAGCTCACACCAAGAGAAGCAAGGGGATTGAGGATATTCATTTTTGAGGGCAAAGGTGGTAACTTTGCACGTGTTTACGCAGAATCTAGCACTACAGGGCTCTAGTGCCGAATGAGATTTCCAAGTTATGTTGTAATACAAACAAACAATAATAATAGAGAATTGGTAAGGGTAAGGGGAGGGGGGGGAAGTTATGATTAATTTATATCAGGCTTCCTTCTCCTTTTCACAGAGCAGTTCAATGTGAAGCCAAAGTTCATTGACATGTTCTCTGTAGTCGGTGGGATGATTGTTTTATATTAGCCATTGACTTGGCCTGCATTGATCCTTGAGAATGTATCGCACAAATCATTTTGCACTAAACTGCTGAATCGATGAAGAAATCTCCTGGAAAATTTATATTAAAAGTCGCTGTTTGCCTAAATGAGTTCCCTGTGCCCCATATTGAATATTTTGCTGATGAATTGAATGAGTTTAAATTTGAACATTGCAGACCCATTAAAGAATGAATTCTTAAATCAACTTCTGCCATTTATGATTGAAATGAGATTTCCCCTGCAATGGACTAGCTGTTATATAAATCAGTTGTGCATTTTATACTGTACCATAAACAAGATATAATTCTTTTAAATACACAACAGGTGCCTTAAATCTTTTGATGCATCTTGTATTTATCTGATGTTGATTTTAGTATATTTACACCAGGTAACTAACATGGGTTTATAATAGAATATAGTTTCTGAAGGTTAAAGAAACCATAATCTTTGTTTTTAAATGCAACTGAGTTTTCAGGGATTATACTCTACATCACTGTTCACAGCTGAGATCTAAATTTAATCTAAAATAAATAATTGTCCCTTGCACTATAAAAAAAGCAAACCATCTTGAGTAAGATTATGATTAGGCCAAATTTGACTTTCAGTGTGACATAGAGGAACATTGGAACATTTTTTTCTGCTATCTAGTTTTTAATATTGCAGTGAATAGTTGAATTTCTTTCTACTACAACTCTCTGCACCTTAGGTGACCTCTGCATTTACTGGCTCAGGTAAATGACTTAAGCTGGTATCAAAATTAGTGCATGCACTGGTCCAGTTTTGAAGTTATCCCAGACACAGGACTTCCATTGACAGCCTGTGGGAGTAATTGGTGTCAGGGAAATGCTTCTTCACTTTTTCCACAGATAACAACTTTTTACATAGATCATGTTCACCATAAAAGCTGGTTGTTTCCTATTCAAGCTCCATGAGGATGTCACTGCTGCAGTCAGACTTGATCTCCTGATCTCATGGGATGTGTTCCCTGTGTTTCAGAGTTTGGACCAGGTGGATCTCAGAGGAGCAGTAAGCTCCAAATCACTATCCTCTTCCTCAGGGAACAGATTGAACAGGACATAAACTGAGCCTATGAGGGTCAAATCAACAGCTGGAGTAAATCAATACATTTTATTTGATATCTAGGAATGGTACCAGTGTGGGCTCTATGTACTCAGCAACTTTAGAACAGACAAAAATTGCCAGAAATAACATGGGGACCTTCAATGAGCTACAAGTGAGGAGTAGCACCTGCATTGTGGATTAGCAGATAGGCGGGTCTGGTGGTTAATTTGACATTGCTCTTTTCCTGTCTTAGATAATGTGGCATTTAGAAGTGTTCACAGTATAAAATACAAAAAGATTACCAGCCCCAGAGGAAGGACCATAATGAATATAGAAAATTCAATAAAATCTGGAAGCCAAATGAGATATGCATATTTTCACCATCTATCACTTCAGTACAGTGTATTTCTTCATTGGTGTTGCCTCAAACACACCCTACAAAGCAGTTCTGGGCTCTGACAGAGAGGCAGAGGTGGGGCCTCCAGTCTAACCCTCCTCCAATGCTTGTCCTCACCTTCCTCTTCCCACAGCTGAGTACACACTGGATTTGCACTGTGAGCTCACCCAGACACCATGTCCCTGATGACAAGACAAAGTCAAACTTCAAGGTGTGCTGCAGCCACTTCTCCTCAATTTGGATTTCCTACAAGCAGGGCACTTTCCTTATCCAAGCAGGGAGAAGGGATAGGTAAAAGGTACTATGACTGTTCTTTGAAAAATAAAACCTTCCTTATTTTTGTCCCATTCTTGCCAGTAACAAGGTTCAGAAGCAGCTTTCAAAGTAAAGATATCTTTAAATCACAGGTGTTGCAGAAGGGCTGGAATCGCTCACTTTAACCAGGTTGTAAAATCTCGCTACTGAGGCCATAGTAACTAATGTTTTATCCTGTGGTTTCTAATGTTTTCATGTCTCTGTGGGACTCTCTCATCCAAGGACAAACATCAAGGGTTTTATAACTATCAGTTGATCATTTCTGCTAAAGTAGGGGAGGTGGATTCTCAGCAAGATAACAAAGGTGTTATCTCTACCCAGGGAGGATATAAAGGATATTAGGAAGATAACATCTAATTGAAGATTCAACTTTTCAGGTGTCAAATTGTTTTGATGATTAATTGATTTACATAGACCAAATTCATTCACAGAGCAAATATTTTTTAGATCTTGCTCCCTGTCTTCTTCTGTGGCAGCAAATAGGAATTGCTATTCATTTTCTTAAAAAAAAAAAAAAAAAAAAAAAAAAAGTTGATAGACTAGGTTTGGCATGGAAGATGTTATTGAATTTTAGCACTTTATCTTCTAGACATAGACCACAGTAGGTCACTAATGTCATCAAAGGCATGATTTAGGGACCCAGGCCCAAGACTAGGAGCCAGAAAAAGTCTGGACCTAATTGCTCTGCCTTGTTGCTGGGAGACCAAGAAAAGGAAGAAAACAAGATGGCCTCAGGTAAAGACCTCTTTCTCTCAGTTTAAAAGAGGGATAATGGTGTTTATTTGCTTCTCTCAGAGGGATATTGTGAGAATTAACTAGGTAATTCTTGTAAAATGCTGTGAAGGTAAAAACCAATCTATTGTGAGAATGCAAGATGAAGTGGTATGGAAGATTAATTAGGATACATTTAGAATATTTTCAAAAGTGAGATGTGACGCAAACATCAGTGAATCCTGCTGTAGTGAAGTTTTTGCATCCACCTCAAGTTGTTCTGGTTTTAGTGACAACATTTGCAAAGTGCTTTCAGCAAAATCTTTTTAACAGGAATTCACATTCAAATCCCTCTGCTGGTAACACCAGACCACTTTTCAAAGCCCTGGTCAGAGGCAGAGGCATTTCTTCCTTCTGCATTTGTCTCATTCTTATCTTATTCCTGAGGACTGATTGATGACATGCTTCTCCAGAAGGACTCAGTGCTGAGAGCATCATTGGCACTAGCATGGGTAAATTTGGATGCAGTGTCTTGCTTATCCCACACCTCTCAAGAGAGTTCCCAATCTGCTAGACAACAGGTTCGTCTGGGTTGATCAGTACAACCTGTCTTCTGGTCAGCAGCATAGGTAGAGTGAAGGATTTGGAGTGGCCCTCTCTAAAGAGGGCCTTGGAGCAGTAAAGACGTGTTGCTACAGTCCATGGTTCAGTCTTCAGGTCTTCAGGAAGGGCAGATTTCAGGTTCACTTTCTGTTCAATCTTTCCCTTTTGGCAAGAGAAAGACAAGTCAGCCAGGACATTGCAGATGTCCATCTTGGGTTATGAGGAGCCCCGCTGTTCTCAGACAGGATTCCAGAGACAGATACCTCAAACGTAAATGTTGCCAGTGGGCAGCACCTTTCCTGGCAGGTGCTATCTTAAACCTGTATGCCTGATGCCATCCTTGTGTACTGTAGGGATCATCTCAGCTGGGCTCAGCTGCATGGAAGGGTCAGGTGCTTGGTGATGACTTGATATTTGTAACACGAAAGTTCTGCTGTTGCTTTTTTTTTTTTTTTTTTTTTTTCCCCAGCTATTTTATTTTGGGGCAAAACACTTGTATGGAGATGCTTCAGTGGAAGGAACCTTTGTCCATGTTGGTATCAACCACTCTTGCTTTGCTGCTCTGAAGGATGCAGATGAGGCTGTAGCCATGTTCCCATACTCTAACCAAAGATGCAGATGAGGCTGTAGCCATGTTCCCATACTCTAACCAAAGATCTGCAGTGCTAAACAAAGATCTGTTACTGGTCCACGGTCTAAGCACTGAAGCAATGTAATATTGCAGGGGCCAAAAAAGGACCCCCTTGGATAATGTCTTTCTTTATATCAATGTGCAGACACATAGTCCTATCTAGGTGAAAATAAATATGTTTCAGAATAAATTTTAAGCTTTCAGTAAAAGCAGATTCAAGCCTTCTCCTGAAAAATGCTGACAATTATTTTGTTGTTCTAAATACCTTTGATTTTGAAATTTTGAGAGAAAGCACTAACAAGTATTTTAATTTTTCAGACAGGGAGCTCTTCGAAAACTTTTCAAGCATCAGAATATTTTGATGGAATATGATCATTTTCTGAAAATGTGAAATACCACTACTATGGTAGTGGTATTCACATTTTAGAACTATGTTACATGTCATGAACTATATGTTATGAATTTTGAAAGCTGTGTATTTAGGTGATCCTCCCCAAATTTATCCAAATTCTGCCTCCCTTGTGGTAACAATTGCTTATCCTCTATCATTTAATAAATTCTATAATTATGGTACTACTGACATTTCACACTATAGTTACAAAACTAACTTTAAAACGTTGATTTACTTTTCAGTGTACATGCTGTGACCATATTAATTGTCACACAGGAAACTAGTTTTCCATGTATGTGCTTTAGTAGGCAGGACCAGTGTGTTTTACTGTTGCACATTTTAATTTTCATCTTCATTGTCTTATTCTCACTAAAATGTTGTATCTGGATATCACCTCTGTCAAAATAATATTCCTATTTCCTATTTTCATCATTGTAAAGGAATTCATTAAAACATTTGTGATCTTTCACAAATTTCTAAATGTATCTTTTAATGTGTTAATATCACAGATCTTTTTGCCTCTTTTTTTATCAGCATACACAAAAATTTAAGTGTTTCATTTTAGCTTTAAAGACCACATTTCTCCAAAAATGAAACAGACATTTTCAAATTTTTATTACAAATTTATAAACCTTTTTCCCCTGAATTTGTCCAAAACCCTTAAATACAACTGCACCCTTTAAAAACCATTTTCATGAGAATTGTTAGGTTTGGAAAAATAAAAATGATGCCTTTATCTGGAGCCAGACTTGATGTAATTGGAAATTATGATGTGTTCTTCACGTAGCTATACCTTTTCTCCTAAACTGTAACATTGCATACCTAATGTCTTGGCCAAAAAATAATACCAAGTGTACCAGCAGATGGTTTGGATGGAGATTAGCTGAGATTGGCTTGAGGCCACCACACTCATTTCATTTGTAACCAAAGAGCTACTTCAGCTGCAGGTTTCTTAGCAGAAAGCTTAACAAATCAACATGCTTGTCCCACTGATGTTTGTAAAATTGTTGCTTGTACATCAGCTTGTGTGTTTTAGTTCAGATTATGAATTTTCTTTTTGCTTGCATTTTTCAATGCTCTTTTACACTGGATAAAATGCCAGAGCAGGGTAAGTGTTATAGTGTCTCAGTGTGACACTCTCCCCAGTCAAATAAAACACGCTTTTTTTTTTTTTTTATGTTTGAAGAAAATTTCAAGTTACTTTTTCACTTTCGGAGTACAAATGAAGAAAGAACATGTCTTTTGAGAAGGTGTGGCTGGGAGATAATTGCTTTCACAGTATATACCTAGTATTATTCCTTTTACCATCTAACATATCAAATCATTTTACATATACAGAACATTTGTGTCTAATTGGATGAAGGATCTTAATTCCTGTTACAAAAAAAAAATACTGTTAAATTGATATTACTTCATTGATTTTAATAAAGCCTTTGAAGATCTGAGAACAAAGGGGCCTATTGGTTCTTTAATTAGTAAAGGATTTATTCAATAAGTTATCGGACAAGTTAATTTACAGGACTTAATTTTGCTATTGAAAGGTTTAGCCTCCTTCCCTCCAAAATTGGGACGATGGACCATTCCAATACTGTGAAGGTGATGACCTTGTGATAACCTGTGTGTTCATCAGTCAAATTACTGTCCCCAGTAATGATAATGCCAAAGCTCTGGAACACTGGGGCAGCTAATCTGTATTCAAATTACACTCAATGAAACAGCAAGCACAATTCGAGTAATAACTCACTAGCACTGAGAGGTGAAGGGAGATGTTCAGACCCCTTCATGCAGATTGGACATTATCATACATTTCTTAGGTGTTGGACAGGTCTGCATGAGAGAGTTGTTAATGAAAATATCAATCAAAAACTCTGCTGACTTAATGGTCAATTTAAATTAATTAATTGGAAAGGAAAAAGTTGAGAAGGACAGCATTGATTGTTTAGCTCAAAGCAGTTGGCAGGCTGGGAGAACGAGGTGGCCCAAATAAGACAATGTTTCCTATGTCAGCTGGTGCCGTGTGTAAAATCTTGAGTCTGAAAAGATAGGGAAAAATAGTAGGATGCTGCAATTTGAACACTTTGATACTTTGAATCATGGTTCACTGGGTTTGTGGATGGGGTGCTGAATGTAATGGTATAAATTCAGCCTTGGGGAGGAAACCTACAGGAGAGGTAGAAATTGGTCAGGATGCACCAGCTGAGGATTTGACCCTCACTTTGCATTCACATGTAGGAATTCTTTCATTCATGGATTTTTAAATTTTTTTTTTTAATCATCACATCTTGCAGTTTCTAGCTCAGAACATGTTCGATAGTTGTACCTAAAAGTCTGACTCTCTGGAAGTCACTGGAGGACTCCTATTGACTTGTGGGACTGCGAATTTCAGCCTGTATCTGCATAGAGGCTCCTCACAAGTAAACCTGTGTTTCAAGAAAACATTTAATGCCTGGAAGCGTTTATAAGAATTTTCTTATTAATGTGAAATGAAAAGGATCTGATGTTTTGTGAAACTTATATAATGTCTTTGGGATGAATAAAGTATTAGAACTATATTTTCACTGTATAATTTGAAAATAAATGCTTTAAACGAAGATACTTCCTATACCTATGTCTCTATTTATACCTATAGGTATAATTAAATATCAATGGAATCTTACAAGAAAAAAAATTTCAAGCTATTTTAAAATACATTTTGTTCATCACACAAGCAATTGTTATAGAAATTTTGTGTGGGAACAGGCTACGGCTTGAAAACAAATCAAGATCTTGTATCAGATTTCTGTGTTTTGTACCCAAAATTCAACATTGGTTTTGAGCTCAGTGCTAAGGAAATACAGTGAGATTTGGTAAATTCATGAGATTTTAGCTGTCTAAAGCACAATCAAAATTTGATAGTACTAACACTGGGTTGTGATGTGGCTGAAATCTAAGATCTGAGGATCCAAAATATTTTTTGGAGATCCTGGGAAATCCAAAACTGCTGCTTCAAAATATTTTTATCAAAACGTTCTGTCTTGTCTTCAGCCAACTATATTGTTTTGGTTTTAATTTGTTTCCTAATTCTGCTGTTTCTAAATCACACATTGTCGTTTGCATCAGAGCACAGCATAGACATCAACCCCAAGTATAATGCAGTGGGAAATAAATGTGAGTCATAAAATGAAATGCGGGTGCAGCAGCTTTACTGTGGAAAGAGTCTGACAGGCAGCACTGGGGATGGTTCTGATGTTGTTATTATTTTTTTATTATTATTATTATTATTACAAAAAAGATAGGAACAGCAAATTGGCCTAATGAGACAGAAAGGAAACAAAATAAAACAATTAGCCACTAAACACAGTATGGTGATTATATATTTAAGCAAATGACAACAAGTGGAGAAGTACATGACACATTATAAGGGAAATAAAGACACTGGATGAATGACTTCCTATTCCTTCTTTTGCTTCTCCACATATCCTTCCCCAAAGCAGTAGTAAAATGGTAATAAGGGACTCAAATAAGGGACTGCATTCTCAACGTAACTTGGTCCTCAGTAGACTTCAGGGGCAGGTCTCCAACCAGATTTCATACCTGACTTCTAGAAAATGCTCAGTATAGTGGATACACAGTGGATCAGGGCAGAGACACACTGATACTGAATATGCTGCAAAGAATATTTATGGAGCCTGAAAAAGCCCAAACAAACCATGGTCTTGTTAAGATAATTGCAGTCCCCCAGAATCTCCCCACTTTCACAATGTAAATCTTACTCTTTTTCAGAAGCACCTAGGCATGTTTTCAGTCCTCTCCAGCAGCTAGCACTCACCTTTTCAAAGCTATCTGGGAGAATATTTCACACAGGTCCAAAGAGAAAGTAGGTGAGAACAAGTCTGACACGGGAAGGGCAAGCAGCACACCAAGCAAAGCCCACAGTGGAACAGCTCTTTCAGCGGAGCAACTCAGCACAGCCCAGACCTGATGATTCTGCAGTTCAAAGATGTGCCTGGTTGAATAGGCTTCTTTCTTGCTGGACTGTGTTAATGTAATGGCTGTACAGCTAAAATGTAATCTCAATAAATGGTGTTTGTTGTTTGCAAACGCCCTAGCTTTGCTTTCAGACGTAATCTCCCACCAAAGCAGGTCAGCGTGGCTTTGACTATTCACCACCCTGACAGCAGGTGAACCCCTCTGGGCATGGTTCTTCCACCCTAACATTACACCAACACGACCCCTTCATACAGCTGTGGTTATATCCTGATGGGACTATGTATCAGCTACAGAAGATCTTTATCTAGAGGTATATCAGGGGCCTTTATGTGGTTGTAATTAGTCTACTCCCACTTTTATACTGGTGTACTTGGAGAAGCACATTTATGTAGGGATGAAATCCATGTTGAAGAACATTAATGAAGATTAGGGCAGAAAATATGTGTGAAGATATGGTGCCTTCATCCCAGCTCTGCCTCAGTTTTCTCATTTAGGAGGCAAAGGTAATAACCAGACACCAGAAAGTTTTCATTTCTAATCCCAACACTGATTCTTTCTGTCATTTTGGACACACTACTTACACTGACCACATTGTTTTACCATCTCCAGAAGGAAAATAGCAATATCCATTGCACCCACGGTTCATGGATGTCCAGACCTCTTCCCAGCACTACCTTTCCTCTGTGCAGTAAGAGGATAGGACAGATCTGCCCCTGCATCACCTGAGCAGTGTCTTGCTTGGGGGAATGGATTCCCCAGCATGTCCCAGGAGCATTAAGGTTGAATAAATTAGGATTGTCTATGGGATCTAGTGACAGGTGCTGGATTTCCCCTTTGGCATGAGGGCAATGCAAAAATGTGTATGAACTATTTTTAGTTGGCTATAAAGAGACAATTAAGCTATCAGAGGATATAATTAGAACACAGCCACCATTCTAAATTTGGGGATTAGATACTATGCCTGTGTAATTAATCAGGCTGAATGAAGTCATCCTGGAGTATAATTACATGAACCATTTTATTATTCCTCTGGCTCAGGGTAACAGATTCTTCGAGGAGTACTTGTGAAGGGCAAAATGGTGCTGCGGTTGGAGCGAGCCAGGAAATCGCCTTCGGCACTGCTGGAGATGCCGAAGGCCTCAGCCTGGCAGGGACTCAGCCTTGTAGCTCTAAGATCAGCCACAGCTGGGTGGGTCCTAGCCTGTGCCTCAGTGCACCACGCTGGGAGCCTCTCCTTAGGCTCTATAAAATCTTCAGCCTCAGTTTTGCAGAGCCTTACACAGCCTTAGCATTTCACAGCACAGGAAGCAAAGCAGACACAAAAAATGTTAAAAAAAGACTGTCTTTGTTATGTAAGTGTATCAGGACCTGGCCATGAGCAGAAAGTATTACTACTATTTTATTTTCTTATGAATAACAATAAAATATTACACTGACTGCAAGCCTGATGTGAGAGCTAGTAATATTATTGCTCTTGTAGTATTTAGTTTGCTTGTATTTTCTCTTGACTCCAGATGGATTTTAATTTTGCGTATGGTAGCTACACAGTGTGCGTGTAAAAGCTTTAATAAATCTGCTTGTTCAAACTGAAATAGGCATTTTGTATTATGAGATTGTCTTGCTCCAAAACAAATCCACATGATTAGAGTAGTGGATTTAACTAATTGTCCTCCAAGCAGCTCCTATGGGAAAACAAAATGTTGTCTATGTTAATAGTGCCTCAAACAGGGATCAGTCAGGATCAACAAAAGCATGGTATCATGTGCTTTACTATTGTATTGTTTACCAGCTGGCAGGAGAATAATTTACATAAAATCATTATCACTTGCTTTAGGGTAAATACCATCATAAAAGCTGGTGTCTGAACCGAGTCCAAAATCCTAATATGTAACTACTGTTGAATTTCTAGAGAAATGCAGTTTGATATTTAGGTCCCAGAAATGAAGCTTTGGATTTCACCCTAAGCGAGATCCTGAAGTGTGAGGGATCTGTTTTCCAGACTAAACTTTGATGCATTTGTTCATGCCAGATATTAAACTTACAGACATTTTTCAGTGCCTTCTATTCTATTCTATTCTATTCTATTCTATTCTATTCTATTCTATTCTATTCTATTCTATTCTATTCTATTCCATTCCATTCCATTCCATTCCATCCTATCTTCTCTAGAGGTCAGCAATGGCTACTATTATTAGCAGGAATATTCATCAGATTATTACCAATTATAATAATACCTACAACATGTTGAAACATGAGAACCAATACCTAAAACTGTTCAGATGAGCCGTGCTCTAGAAGTGCCTCACAGACTGCAAGGGGACCCTAGTGCTACGAGCTGACGTGCAGATGTCCATGTGTTTTCTTTTTAAATGTAGGTCACATGAGTCCAGCTTCAGTTTTTCACTGTAAATCGACAAAAACACGGCCCTGTGTGAACTTTGACATGGAAGGACCTTGACTGGAGAAAAGTCTGTATCATTCCTTCCACCTGCTCAGTGCTTATTTTCAGCAGGGAGAAGGTAGTAGCATAGCAGGAAAGATTGCTCCAGGACCACTGGCTCTGGCAAAGGTTGTTTTACCTAGTTTAGAAAGAGGCCAGCTAGTAAGTTTACTTTGTTTGGATGGTTGGCCCTTCTCACCGAGTGATGCAAAGAAGTGTCAGGGCACAGGAAAGCTTGTTTTCATTACTGACATAATTACAGAAAGGAAAACAGATGGAGGCATTGTTAATTAAATAAATTCTCTGGCACTGCAGTAAGAATTACCCAACCAATATTAAAGCAGTGTGGTGAGGACATGCAGGGTCACACAGACACAACATAGCTGCAAAATCCTGGAAAGAACCACTCAAAAATATTCAGTGTGGCTCCAGAGATGATCAACAAAGACTTCTGTAGGTTTGATCCTACTGCAGGCCAGTGCAGCATTTTGCCTAAAATCTGTGATCTCTACCCACAGGACCCCCCCCCACAACTCCATGATCCTGACCTGATAAGACTAAAGAAAGGTATGGACAATTTTGCTTGCTGTGCTTGGTTTGTAGATAATTTCAGGATATGAGTCTCCAGTGCAATTAAACTGCCACCTCCCCTGATCTCTCAGGCCCTTCAGGGAAGTTTTTCTAAAGGATATGAATCCTTGAATTTCACTGAGATTTGGAAGTGTCACTTTGTGATGCCTGCATTCAAGGCAAAACTGCAGAGAAAAGCCAAAGTGCAAGCAAAAATTTGTACTTTAGCTTTTCATGCTGTATGTTGGTACTGTAGACAATTGGCTATCTGTGGGCCACTTTGCATATTCTGGAACAGAGCATGCAAATCTAGTGTGTAACACAGTCTAGCATTATATGCTCAAAGACCACTGAAGCAGATAGCAATTCTCCAGTAAATTTTTTCCAAATTAGCTTTTTTTGTATAAGTTATCACTGTCAGAAGAGGAAGAGCTGACCTTTCTTCTTTTTTCCCTGAGGCGGTCATTACCTAGATTTTTTCCCAATAGTTTGCTCCACCTTGCTTGTTTGCAATGTTATGTTCCTGTGTCATCATTTCTCTGATTATCTATTGTTCTGGAGTATCTACTGAAAGAGTCATCAGGGTGCTGTTGTACCCATATTGCATTGCTTGCTGTCAAAGCAGTGGCTTCAGTTAATTCATATCTGCTGTCATGCATAAGTGAAGAGCAATGAATGCAGGCTCCAGGCAGCAGAAGTCGAACTAAAAACTCCATGCAAGCTACTGGAGAGCACCTAAACATCAGGGGCAAAACCATGACAAACCTTCCTTGGCATCTGGAGTGAGACTCATCTGATCTAATTTATGGTCTGGATAGCTATCTCTGAACTAGTTAACACCAGAGTCCCTTCGTAGTCAGTGGAGAAAGAGATACAGTGACTGCTGACATTTGCACAGCCTTAAATGGACTTTACTCTCCATTGATGAGAAACTTGAGAACCCTGGGGTACCCTGAAGGACCAGCTCAACCACAGACTCCCAACTACAAACACCTCAGAAAGTGTAGGTGGTTCCCTCCCAAAAGACCTATATGGGAACCCTCTGTGAATAGAGAAATAGTTTACCCAGCCAGTTTTCATCACTGACAGTTACCAGGTGGGTCAGTAATACGCTATGTAATTCCAACTTAACTATTCTAATGTGCATTGATTTCATCTTATGGCGGAAAAAAGAGCTCATTGCTTATTGTTGGTTGGAATATATCTCCATGGAAAAGGTAAAAGCTAGACACTGACCTCACACAGCTAGCCACTGTCCCGGACTCTTATAGGAGTTAGTAGTGCTTATTGGAAATGGAGCACTGTGACTGAACGCTTTCCAGCAGAACACTGGGATGCCAGAGAGTCCTCTGCTGTGGGGAGAGATGCTCCGATCCCTTAATCATCTGCACTGGACTCCATCCAGCATGTCCATATCTCTCCTGTACTGAGGAGCCCAGAACTGGGCACAGTACTCCCAGTGTGGCTTCACAGTCCTGGATAAAGGGAAAGGAACACCTCCCTTGACCTGCTGGCAATATTTTTCACGGTCTGGTGGTGGGTGCATTTGCTGGGAAGGCTTTGTTGGGGTGTCGCCAGTGGCAGAAACCCTCCCACTACTTTGCTGTGGCTGCTAAACAAAATCTGGGAAACACCTCTGGAATACAGACCAAGAGAATCATATATGCAAAGACAGCAGCAGAACATCACTTTGTGACTCATGAATACTTCTTTTTCACCCAGTTACAGTCCCACCATTGGCCTTCTTGTGAAAACCTTTTCTTTTTTTTTCCCACTTCATATCAATTTTACCTCATACCAGCTGTTGCTGTTGAGAAATTTTTCTAAACCCTTCTCTGTGGAGGCCATTTCTGTCTAAACAGGCCCCCAGTTTTTTAAAGAAGTAACTCATATTCCTATGTGAAACGTCGTGTGGACTTTGGGATCTCATTGAATTTTGGCAAGAGTGTGAACTTTTCAGCCACATTCAAAGACAGTATGTGTGACTGTGAGTAGACCACCTCCTCTGCTCAGCCAGGCTGGATAAGATCAGGCAACCTTCACAGGGATGCTTGTTGGGTAGAGAGGTCAGTCCACATGTGTGTGTGCACAACCTCGGTGCCTTGGCGTCCACATCTACCGCTCTTCAGAAATGCTAAAAGAGGCTCCATGTAAAAAACCTCTTTGAACCTCCACAGAAAACCATGGAGAAATATAAAATAGTAATAACGCTTCCAGACTATATAATGTAAAGTAACCAGCACGGCCTTTGCAGGGGTTAGGCTTTTGACCTTGCAGGTCCTTCCATGAGTGCGGCCACATCGTTTCCCACCCCACGTACAGTAGCTAGCATGCCTGCAAGGCTCTTTTCAGACTAATTCCTGCTAATGTCATGCATGGCTAGTTAACCTCCATTTGATCTGTCTTTTAGAGATTTATTCATCAATAAAGGCGTTATTACTCCTTTGATGATAGTTAGTATCATTTATATGAATTGTCTATTGACGGACACATTTAACAAAGGGTGTTTATGTGCTGAACAATCACATAGTTTATTTATCCAATAATCATATAATCGATTTGGAAAAAAAAATCAAGTTGAAGGACTTCTTTGAGATCTAAAGATTTCACAGTTTCCATCTGTGTCTAAGATGTTTAATTTGTGTTAGTTATGTATTACATTTCACTAGTATTGTTCCTACAAGAGGATCTTATAGATCAGCCTCTGACAGCTCTCAGGTAAAGACTGAACCTGGCTATCTTGTTTGAGATGATCGCTTAGGTATTTTTAATCACAAATCACAGTATAAAAAAATTAGAAATACGGTGCAGTGAGTGTCCTAGGCACTCTCAGAGAAGGTTACCACTGATCACACTTGCCTTCCAGACAAAGTACTTTTTCAGCACTAAGACCATCATCTCTACAGTGGTTGCAAATGCCTACTGATGACTGGAAGAGAAGAAAACTATTTGTCCAATAACTTTCCCTGGCTGATTACATTATCACAACGCTTAACATTGCTCACATAGATAAAAATTCAAACTGAATCAGAAAACCTTGTCTAGCAAGCCCTGTGTGGTTCATGGTGCTCTTGGATGGAAGCACTGCCAGCTCTTGTGCAGGAGAGCAATGCCAGGTCTCCAGTGGGGCACATCTAGTGCTCACATCCCCCCTGAAACAACTGGAATTGGCACCACAACTCCTTTGGCAAGCCAAGGAAATAACCTTGGTATTGAATATTGGGCCTCTGCTTCTAGTGACCAACATTCTTCAAGCCCCATATATATCAGGCCATCCATCACTATATTATGTTTGGCTCCTAACACAGGCATTACAAACATTCAAGGAGTGGCTGTCAAGGTTGCACTGCTTGGTGTGGGTAGGAAAGTCCATTGTTTGCCTGGGTTTAAATAGTGGATGTCTTATTTTCTAAGGTCCTGACCCTGACAGATTATCTATGTCAATCACATGTCCAGTTCTCAGAAAGAACAAGACTGCATTGACTACCTGGTGACCTATGGTTTCCTACAGGTAGAAAGTGAGGCTGGGCTTTCATCCTGCAAAGACTTACACAGTTGTGCTTACTTGGAAACACATGTTTCATTCTGGAGGACTACAGAGACCATTAGATGTGGGACCTGGGCTGCGCAGTGCAAAGCCCAGGAGGGGCCTTGGCAACAAGGGACAAAAGCTTTGTGGAGAAATTACTGCACAACTTTTTCCTTAAGACAGGGAGTAAAGTCTGCAGGAATGCAAGAGAAAAATGACAAGGATTGGGGCTATCATGTAGTTTGAGAAATCCTGGGTTTTCACACTTTTGTGCCACAGCGAGCAGGAACTGAGAGGTCTGAGTTCATGTTGGGACCTTAAAAAGAGGCAGGGAGGCTCTGCTGTGATCAGAGCCCAGGTTCACAGAATCACAGTCACAGTTATCAGTTCTGGGATGACTAGCTGTGGCACGGATTCCCTGTTAAAATATCCTCATGCACAGGGAGATCTAAAGAGGATTGGTTTGCTATTATTAGTTACTGGCCAAAAGCTTTTGCAGTCTGGTTTGAAGGAATTTTTGATCCTTTGATTTTACAGGAGACTGGAATTGATAAGCTGGGTGATTTCAAGGGCTGCAGTTTCAATCAGCCATCCCTCCCTGTTGCCCACCTGGGAGACTCTGACCACAGGGAAGGACAAATCCTGGGATTTGAAGGTTTAAGTCAGCCACCCAGTCCCATAACTTGAGCACTACTAGTTTTGTAATAGCCTGAGCTAAGCTCTGGGAGCAGCAGCTTAGCTTGCTGATGTTTGTGTTAGATGCACTTGCAAGTGGTAGAGAGTAAAACCCTGACCCTGTGAAATCTGGTGGCTGGAGGGCAGCTGGCTTTTGGCGCTGAAGCAGTGTCAATGGAGTGGTGAACTTGCTCCTCCCCAAATGAGGATTAGCATGTCCTTTTTTCCTGAAAATAAATGCCAGAGAAAAGTTTTCTTGCAAGAGATAGGAGATAGGCACTGGCAAAGACAAGACAGAACCAGATGTTACATGCTGTAGGTCCTTCCCTGCCTTCTTTGCACAGCTGCTCCTCTGAGATCTCTTTCTTGAAGGTGACTACTTGGAGACAGATGTTGATCTCAGACCTCTCATCTGAAGTGCTTTTACCCTGAAGTCACTGTGGTATGACTGGTATGACTGAAATCTACTTCCATACTCTTACCAAGATAATATTTTTAAAATTATTTGTATAAGTGTTCAAGGCCAGGTTAGGTGGGTCTTTGAGGAACCTGTTCTAGTGAAAGATGTCCCTGCTCATGGCAGGGGGGTTGGAACTAGGTGATCTTTAAGGTCCCTTCCAATCCAAACCATTCTATGATTCTATGATTATTTTTGTTAATTAATTCTTCCTCCTGACTGAAAACTGAGACAACTTGATGCTTTTTTTAAACTTTATACTTTAGAAATAGCACTCCCTTGTCTTTGCTCAGGGACTCTGGTAAAGTCTTCAAATAATTCAAGCAACAATAGCAGCAGCAGTGAGAGATGCAGTTGCTGAGACCCAAACCTGTAGTAGTCATAAGTGCATTGGAGCTGAGACTCAGCAGATGCCACTGCTGCTCATGTTCCCTTCCCAGGAAATGTGAAAAAACTTCACACCTCCTTGGCAAGCAGCATGGCTGGATGTGCAGGGCAGTTTTGTCACCAGAGACAAAACTAGCATTGTATTTTATATATGTGTCTATTCATATACATGTGTGTATTATATATATACTGGAATGTACATTTCTGTACATGTATGTGTATGTGTGTGTGTATAAGCATGTATGCATGTGCATGGTTATGAGTGAAGAGCCATGTACAGATGTGCACAAGCATGTGCACATGAATAGTGCCGTGTGGGTGTTCCTGCAGTACCCAGCAATGCCTTCATAAGGGAGCAGAGACGGCACTTTGTACACAGAACTGGGTAGAAAAAACATTATTAAATGCATGCGCCTTTGTTTTAGGAAACAAAACTACACAACATCCTGTGGGGGTGATAAAGATATAACAGCAGAAGACAGAGCTCCTGGAAATAGCATTAACCCTTATGTGCACACCTTTTTTCTTGGCCCTAGATCTACTTTAGCACTGGTGCCAACTTGTTTTGTCTGGCAGTGCCAAGAAATCTTCCCTTTGTGTCTGGGACAATGAGAACTGGTATTTGCAATCAATTTCTCCTGCTCAATACATTGCATAAAACGAAGGGAAGGGAAGGGAAGGGAAGGGAAGGGAAGGGAAGGGAAGGGAAGGGAAGGGAAGGGAAGGGAAGGGAAGGGAAGTTTACCAGTTGTAATGGGATAATTGAGAGCCTATGTCAATCACTTAAGCTGTAGAGGAAGAACAAATTCCTTAGGTCAGTTATTCTTTAAAATTTATTTGTTCAAGACTATGATGTGTGGTTCCTATCACAAGCCTTGTGTATGGCACAGTGGGTATCTGTATTGCCCAGGGAGAGGGCAAGAAGGAAACACCTCTGCACTTCAGACTTTGTGGTCCCTGCCCTCTTGTTTATGGGGAGAGCTGTAGGTGTGTCACCGTGTCACTGCAGGCAAACAGGACACCGCATCTGCAGGAGATGCATGGAATCATCCATGCCCCATGGAAAAGTGCTTGCTGGCATAAGGAGCTGAAGCACAATGTCAGGGAACAGAAATGCAGTTTAATCCAGTTTTTCAGAAGTCCTGTGCTGTCCTTCTGGGGTAACACAGAAAATGGAACTGCTTTTCCCACTTGCAGCTCATCTGTATACCTGTGCTCCCCACATAACTAAATTGTTGTCTGGGCTTTAGACCCTGGACGGCCAGATCCGTATCACATGATGCTCAAAAGCAGAGTTGCTCCTTTTCTGCCTCTCCAAAAAAACCTATCATAGGCACAAACCATCTGACAGCATCTCCAGCTACCTGGTCCACCCCATGGTTAAGAAGTGAGTGGTAAATACTGCAAGTCTGATTTGTAATAGTGTTTCAGGACTAAACTGCACCTGTGTTTCACTTCTGCAAGTGATACCTGAGAAGTGTAAACCTAGTCCTTCATACAGAGGATGATGAGGAAAATTAGAAGCTTTTTGACAGGTCAGAAATCTCATTGCCTACTTCAGAGCAATGCTTTGTGAGTTAATTCAACACTGATTCAGCACAAGATGAGTCCTGGAGAAGATCTGACAGATGCCACTCTTTGTGGCATCTACAGATCGCTCTGCCATGAACTTGCTGCTGAGACATGAGCTCGCTCCCCGCTGTCCTCGGGTACTGGGAGGATGCTGGAGGTGCCTGGCCATGGGGGCAGGATCTCAGCACCCTGAAGTGATGCTCTTCCTGCCCAGCACCAGCCCCACCTTACAGGCCAAGACCTTTCCATGGGCTTTGGTGCCATCAAGTGGCAGAAATGCTGAAGGGCGAGAAGCACTCAAAAGTCCTCGGTCCCTCGGCTGTCCCTGGGCTCACAAGAGGAGCTCGCAAGCAAGATTAAAATTTTTTTCACCAAGTTGGAGAATGTGAGATAGTGCAAGTGCGTTGACCGAAGAGACACGTATACTGGTGTTTGAACCAAGTAGAAAAGTTGTCTCTATTTTTTTAAAGAGGGGGAAGCTTGGTTTTGAGAAATGATTCATGCAGCTGGCATGAAGAGTGTGGCTGAAAATCACATCAGTATTCTCTGGACTTTCAAGGGTTCTGGGACTTGAGCCAAATAAAATAGCTGGGTCTTCAGCTTGGCTAATTTACTGAGACACAAAATCAGTGGAGCCAGACTGATTCTACCAGAAATTAGGCTGGTCCTAAAAATTTTAGCATAATTGGAAATATGTAGGGCTTAGAGTTTGATGAATTTTGCTTTCGTCTTGTTTTTTAAGTATTTCAACATAACTTCGGGGAATTAACAGCAAAAGCGATTCATGGAGTTCATGTTGTCCACATCAAAGCTCATCAAATTCTCTGCACTGAGACCAATAGACTGTTTGACTCAAGATGCCCTTGGCTAAAGCACGTCTCCCAGCAAGTGTCCAGCTGAAATTTTAAGGAAATTAGGCACTTTTTTTCATTGTATTGTTCCCACAGACAGTCATTTGCCCTGTTAGAGATGGGGGACTTCTTCCTAATTCAAGTTTGCCTGTCTAATCCCTCAGACAGTGAATCTTGTTACAACTTTCTCCACAGACCTCTGGTTCTTTCACTCCCTGTTGCTATCTCTTCTCTTATTTACTCTAACACCTGTTTGCTTTGTGTTTGTAGCTGAGGAAGAGTAGAAATAAGAACTTATAACCATCTCAGGGATTCTTTCTTTGGATCTATAAAGGGATGGAAAAGAAATAATCTTTTCTTCCTCTCTCCCAGTGAAAGGAGCTAGCTGGGAAAATCAGCTTGGAAAAAACCATTAATGATTGGTATTTCTTTTTCTTTAAAAAAAATAATTACTTTGTGTGTTTAATGCCTATTTAAGTACAAATTTAAGAACTTGGATTTTTTTAACAAAGAATGTAGTAAGACTATTAGAAAGCACACATAATTTGAATCCTTAACACTTGTCATTTTGGAAACCCCCTCTTTTTAACATAACCAAACATAGAATGAAAAAGTAAAAACCCCACACTACTTAGGCTAAGTTCTCATTAAAATCTCCAGCATGTTAACAATAGCTTGCACCTGTATGGCTTCAAAGCTAGTGTCCAAACCCTCAGCTTGTGTAAACCACTATTGCATAAAATAGGGGGAATGAAACAAGATTATTATCCTGCTTGTGTAGATGCAAACGTCTCCAGATAAGGGAGTATATGATACATGTTATACTGAATGTTTTGGCCTGGATTTATTTGGGGTTAAGCAGCACAGGTTGCAGGAGGAACACTAGACTCATCCTGCCCTCACACAGCACACAGCTCCTCTATGTACCTGTAAGTCTCCCAGGCTCATGTAGATACATTAGACACCTTTTTTGCACTCCTGTGATTTTTTTTTTTTTTTTTTTAATTGGTTACATGACAGTGGAGAAACCACACTAACTTGGACAGATTTGTGAGCATAAAAATACATGAAAATACCTCTCTGGCATTGCAGAGAAAGAAGTCTCACTTTTTCCAGACACCTTCTGCAGCAGAGTCATGATTGCTATGTATAAGCATGCTATGCCGATGTCCAGCCTTCCTCCTAGGGCAGCTCTCAGCTTCTCCCCCCACTCCCATTTCAGCATCCTCCTTCCAGAGTAACAGGCAGTATTGTTAGATAAAATTTTGCCCTACCCTTGGTGGTTGTCTGCTCTTTCCCAGCATGTCTTGGCAGTTTGTTTACCAGAGCTGAAGAAAAGCAGCCAAACTCTTGTAACCAGAGTGCAAATAACTCGATTTTGGCTGTGGGTGAGAGGCACGACCCCTGTCCTGAGTGGGGCTACGTCAACAATGAATTGATGGGATGTATATGCCCAAATATCTTGCTGCTTTTGAATATTTTGTCCCTGAGTTCAAGGCACCCTGTCAAGGATTGTGTGTCAGAACAAACACCCCCATGCTGGTATTCTGTTACACTTTCGCCATCATGCTGTAGCTCTGTGGGGTTGTGGCCTTGCTGTAAAAAAGACACTACCTGGGGTCCCGGGGGCTCTCTGTCCTGGCTCCCCATGTGTGCTAACGCCTGCTCCTTGCTTTCACTGTCAGTGCTGCTGGACTGTGCTATTGCCTGGTACAGTCACACCTCCGTGGCACAGCAGAGGGTATATTCAATGACTTTCCACAGCCAAAAAGTGCTGCTTTCTTACTCTTCCCTGTTGTCTCAGGCTTTTTGGATTGTGTGCTAGCATGTTGCCTTTCAAATCCATATTTTTGCTTGTCGAAAGATTATCTCATCCTTAATATTTTACCACTGAAGTTGTTATAAGTTAGCAGCGGATTTTTGTCAGGAGATAGCTTTTGCAAAATTGAGCTGGGAAGCCGACTACCTCAAGTATCAACTACTTAAATAACAAAAGCCCTTTAGACCTTCACGATTTTCTCATCAAAAGTGAATCTGTTTAAGGTGTCCCTCGGTGTTTGCCTTCCCTCCCTACAAGATGAATATTTGCATTGCTGTAATTTGGAGAATCACCAGAAGCACAACAAAGGCTGCAGCTTTTCCAGAGATGGCTTTGGGACAAGCAGGCACGCAAGAGCCATGCAGATCAGTCTCTGAATCTTCTACATCTCGCATCACAGCTCCTTCCCAAATGTACCGTAAAAAGTAGAAATGCAAAAAAATCGAGGCCCATTTACCTGAGCAGCACTTTCAATGCCTGCAGCATAGACCATTTCTAAGAGCATCACTGACACTTGGTGGCGTGAGGGGGAACTGCACATCCCTGCTCCAGCTGTGCGAGATGCCTTTACCCATCACCGTCTCTTTGCACACTCAGTGTTATTTAATCTTCTCGAGATGACAAACCAAAGCACTGGAGCCAGCATGCACTGGTGAACATTGTGACTCTTCCTCTACCTGCTTCCGTTTCTCTCCAGTGTCCTTAATGTGAAGGACATTGATAAGTAATTACCTGAAAGATATTTATGGAAGAATAAAGAACTTTAAACTAACTTTTGAGAAGGATATAGTTCCTCAGGGCCTTCCTTCTGGATGGTTGGGTCTTTAAGCTTTTTTTAAAAAAAGAGATCCCTAATTCAGACAGTTTAGGATCCTGATCTTTGTCTGCCAATAAAGAGATGCGGGCTAGTTTAAAGGGCAATTCAGCCCACTGGAGACTTGCAGTCTCTTACAGAGGTGTGTATTTATCTCTTTACATAGCGTGCATCAATAGCAAGTAGACATCTAAATTGGGTCCCTTAGGTAGGATGACTGCATCCACAGTGGGTTAGGCTTATATCTAAGTTTACCTATAGATGTGTGTGTAAAAGGAAAAAAAAAAATAGAGTTCCAATCCTCTGTGTGTGCAGAGCACTAAGAGCATCTTTTATATATGCACTCAGAACTGCAAGCAATGGGAAATGGCCATGGCAATGACAAAAATAAAGCCAGTGTGGAGTCTCATAGCCATCAACTATCAGGCAAACGCTATTGCAAAAGCAACAGCAGCTCAAGATGAAAGAAGATGGTTGCAAAGCTGTTGTCACAATGCAGGGCTCATCCTCCAGGTTGCATGGAAAGATCAGCCTAGATGAAGCTAAGCTTCCTTAGCAGGTGTCTGTGTCATGGACCTTGCCATCCTTATTATTTTATGCTCTTTTCACACTGCCACAGGCTTTCAGCAATGATCATTGGTCAAAGTCTGCAGGGGAAGTAAAAGATTGCTTGTCTTTGGCAGTCCCCAGGCCTGGGGGCCCTTTGGGGAGATATGTCAGTGTCAAAGACATTATTGGGCTCGAGGCAAGGGGCAGCGGTGTGAAAGTGCAGAGGAGGTCAGAGCAGATGCTTGATTCTCCATCAAAATCATTGAATCACTGTGGATTATTTGGGAGGGACCATGTAAACCTTGTCTAATGATGAGAAATATTAAAATTCCCTTAATACTTTTCAGAGGATTTATGGGCTTTCCATAGTTTGTACTCTCCACACAGCTGGCATGGCTCTTCCCCAGGCAAGCCCCAAATAACCTCGGTGTGGACCAACATTTTTGTAATATTAGAAACTAAATTGTGGGTACCAAAGATTGAATGCATCTCCAATTCCCCCTACATTTACCTGGTGGAGGGCTCACAAGAGAGAAGCACAGGCATAACAAGGACTGAAGTGGGCAACAGTCTTTGGTTAGGGCTCTGGCCTGCAACTTAGCTGTGGTCCAAATTTTGCTTAACTAGCACAACTCTGGCTTATATCCTTAATAATGTGTTTGTTCTTAGTGTCTTCTGTAGGTCTGGGTCTCCATTACCCAGCTGCAAAATGCAAGGCAGTATTTATCTTATTTTATTTTATTTTATTTTTTAAATTTTTACTTAATTTTTAATGGTTTTCCCATTTGCAGCACAGCCTCTGCATAAGCATGCCGTTCTTTCATGAGGTACAAAAGGCCCTTCAGCTGGAGTCTTTCAACATGACAAAAGATAGTGTCTTTTTACTACCCATATAGCATCTGTCTGGTTCATTGGAGACCTGAATCTCTGCAGGAACAGTTTAACACTATTCAGAAGAGCTGGCTGCACTCATTTCCCTTCTAAAACAAGCACAAAATGCCATCTAAGTCTGTTATATATCTGCCTAGGTGACACTTTCTTGTAGAGTTCACAGTTAGATCTTGAAAGGATCAGCTTTGCCTTTGCTTTCTGGCACTGTGAAAGTCTTGTGGTTTTTGCATTGCCTTTTTATGCCTTATGAGCAACAACTTTGTTCTGTAATCTGGATTTGCTACAGAAAACACACATACTAGCTGGCATGTTTTGTACCAAAACATCAGGGAGAGCCTACTGCTCTTGCTATGACCACAGAGGAGCAAAAGGCAGACTTTTGCTGTTACAGCTAGTGAGAGAGAAGCCAAAATTGGTGTATTATCCTTGTGGGGGAACTTCGATGCAAATCCTGAGTATTACCAGTGTGTGGGATTCTGGGTACAAACCCCAGAGAGAAGGAGCTGCAGCCAATGCAGCTCTGGGCAGTGGCTACAGCTGGGAGAAAGGAAAGTGCTCTCTACCACTAAATCAGGGGGATTTTCAGCTCCTCACACTGCAGTTGGATGCAAAGAGCTCTTCTGACAGCTGCCAACAAAATTTGGAGTGAGCTTAATGGCCACATATCTGTTAATCATAAATTTGAACTTTGTGTTTACCCAGCAGTGATAAATGTTTCAACCACTCCTGCACTGCCTTGGTACCATGAATCCTCTCGAGCAGCACCTTTAACCTCACTCAGGAAAACACTGATGTTTAACAGTCCTGCAAAAATAGGCCATCCTCAGAAATGCTTCAGTCTCTATAAAGAAAAAAAATATTTTCCCTCAGCCTGAAGCTGTCTGGACAATGTTTCTTGCCTTTGGAAATACCTTCAGAAAATAGCATATGTTATGATGTTATAGTACTATACTGTTTCATAACTTGGGTTTTTTCCTATCAAACTATCTAAAAATGAAAAAAAAAAAAAAAAAAAAAAGGAAAAAAACCCTAGCCCATGTGCATATCAGACTTCTAGGAGAAGTTACTTTCACTATAAACTGATAAGGATTTTAAAGGTGTTCTTGGTCCTATAATTAAGATCCTGATTTGAAACTAAGTAGATCTGAATCTAAATCCTGCCCCTTGCAATAGGTTTCTTGCTATGCTTGATCAAATATTTGTAACAGTATTTCTGAAGTTCTCAGCAGTGACCTAACATTATCCCTTTTGAAGCCCAGAGGAATTTTTCCATTTACATCAGTGAGAGCAGAATTTAGAAAAAAACAGATCTTTTGAAAACAGTGTGAAATTGTCCATCCTTTATTCATTGCTGGAGGGTCTTTCTTTACTCCCCTGTTTATTTGTCTTTTTATGTGATCAGTCATCAGTGTTGTTTCTGTCCCTTTGTATGTTTATATAGTATCAAGTGTGGTGAGCTTTGACACTGGTTGATGCTCAGGAGATACTACAGCAACAAAACCAATAACAACAACGGTAATAAATGTCCATGGTCAGGGATATTACCCATGATTTGAGAGTCTTCTTATTATCTTATATACACTCATATATACTCAACATCTTATACTGAGAGCTGCTTGTATCTCAAAATGTCTCCTGACATGAAGAAAAACAAAGCTAGAGGTTAGCCAAGCCCTGCCTGGGAAGCCACCTGCAGAGAGTCCTGTGGCAACTAGTCCTGAAATGAATGGGATGTCCTGGATTGATGTGGAGTAGATAGACCTGGTCTGTGGATGACTGGGAAAACAGCAGGAAATTCTCCAGTTGTGCAAGGCAAAGAGCAGCTCCACCTCTTTGTGCTTCAGGCTCATGGCTATGCCTGACTGCACATGGAAGGAATTTGCATTGCCAACAGGAGCTGATCAATAGGAGCTGTCTGGGAAAGCGTCTTGTTACTTTTAGACAAGCAAGGGGTGGCAATGAGAACCGAGTGGCACGTGGTCTGGGTTCGTAGGGAACTGTAATGGGTTGCTTTGTTTTGACATAACTGTAATGGTCTTTCATGTGCAGCTGTATGTAGATAAGACAATGCCAGGATAATACTGGACATTCAGATGCAAATGAATTGTATATGTAACTGTATATTGCATTATTTTTTCTTATGAGGATTTTTGGAAGATTTTTTTCTCTGAGAACTACACTACCCTCCGGCCATGTAACCCAGCTTTCAACTAAGCTTCTCCAAAATATTCTTATTTTCAGATTCTCTAACTCTGATTAACAAAGGTAGCATTAGCAATGAGTCTCTTTATCAAATCAGACACTTCCAACTCCCCTTTCCCTTTGTGGAGAGCCAAGACTCTGGCTGATGGGGAAAGGCAGACGTTCTGCATGGTAGAGGTGGGTTTTCATATACACACAATCTGAATAACCTGTTTGCTTCTGAGAGGCTTGGGGAGAGTGAATGATTGGAAGGACAGGGAATGAGTGTGGTGGACAGACGTCTATGAGAATATAGCAATGTTTCAGATTTGGAGCAATGAAGCCATAGGCACTGTAAAAGGATGAATAGCAGGGCTAAGAGCATGGGAGATGAAATCCAAGCTATGCCACAAGAGCAGGAAAAAACCTGAAAGCTTCTCAACATGTTACCTCAGGCTTTGTGTATGTCTAACGATGATTGCTTTCCATCAGCTCATCTTGCTTGCTGCAATACTTAATGTAAAAGACCACAGGGCTAATGCATATTAAAGTTACAGCTTTGCAAAGGTGGGAATAGGTAAGAGTCTCTCCTTTCTCTTTTCTCATACATCCATAGATGCATGTCCTGATAATCTCCAGAATGAGTCATAATTAAGATTTAATTCTTAGAGAATGAGTGGAAAATACTGAGCAAGCTCAGTGTTCACTGGTGGCTAACTAAGCACAAAACAGAGTAAAGGAGTAACTCAGAGATTGGCTGGTGTTGCAGTGAATTACCAGTAGAGTGGGTAAAGCTTTAAAATCAGGGCTATAAAATAAATAGTGTTGAGGACTAGAAAAAACTGCACCAAATTAGCATCAAGGGTGTGAAGTGACTCAGAAGTCATGACAACTTCTTTTACTCTATTTCCTTGTGTTCTTGTTGCTTGATACAACCCCATAACTTTGCCAAGGCATCCTTGCCATAGCTGAGACAAGATGCAAAGCTGAAGTATCTTCAGCTGTCGTGTTATGCGTTGTCTCTCTGGTCCCTCCTGTGCCATAGAAAAAGAAGCCTGTTCTAGCTGACAAAAAAAATGCCTGGGTATATGGAGTTTCTGTCAGTTAAAGAGTTTTTATTTCTTAGAGGATTTCCTACCCTAGGAGTTGTCTCAAGAAGACACCTACCAATTGTGGCTGACAGTGTAAGTTGTCCAATCATCCACAGTCCTCAGAGACTTTGAAGATTTATTTTTTTTTTTTCCCCAGGATTGTTGCTCCTTGCATGTGGGAGAGGGGGCAGGCCACAACTTCAGGTTTTGTTTTTTTTTTTCAAACAAGAAAACATGGAATGAAAGAAGTAATTTTCATCACCACAGACAGTCCCATGAGTGCACTGCAAGGCTCCACCTGGGAATGCAGACTTCCTGAAGGAGCGCTGTCCAGGCATTATTTTGAAACAAAGGAATAAAAGAGTATTTTTCCAGAACAACGTTATCCATACATGACTTCCTAGCCTGAATTTTACACTTGCCTCCCTGTTGTGCTGAAGGTGCCCAGGACCTTGATTCAGACCCAATGACAACCATTCCCTTTATTTCAAGTTCACCACTGATCTGGTACATATCTGAAATATGTGCAAACCTGAATGACATCTAAATCTGACTTTCTGTTTCAGCTGTTCTGTATGGCTTTAGGTCTTCTCTCATATCACAGCAGGGCTTGAAGAAGTTGGAGCCAGGCTCAACAAAATTACTATTAATTCCTTTACTGTTCCCAGTTTTTTCTTTTGTTTGATCTGATCATTTCACTTCAGGCTTTATTCTTCTCTGACCAGTAGTGATTCAAAACAGGAACAATTATTCTGACGTCATCTACCAGATTTTTTCTTTCATTTACCCCAGCCTGACTGTTTTTGAGAGGCTTGGAGTTCGACCTTTTAATGTCTAACTCCTAATTACCACTGTGATGTTCTTTATATAAATATTACTGATGAACAGTCTGGAGCACATTTTTAAATGGAAAATTTCATTCAAAACAAACTTCTTGAAGCCCTACTTTTCATGTTCCATACAGTCCTAAATTCACAGCACTGTACAGTGCTGTCACTTGTTGGGAGTAAAGCTCTTCAGAAACTGAATTATGATTACAGCCTTACTAAAGAAACCATGAGGCCTGTTTTTCAACAAATAATTTACCCATTTGATCAGACAGGACAGAAGCCATTTCTGTGTCTTCTCTTACCACCTTTGCTCCCCATGATGAAGCACAGTCACTGTTGATACTTCAGCCCAGGTCTCAACCTCCTCCGATGACTGAGTAGTTCGGTGTTCTGCAAACTGGCATGTCAACAGACTGCATGGTCTCTGGTCTGCAATAGAGCCCTGCTATGGGGCAGATGACTGTCAGTATGTTGTTTGCTCTGGTTTTGGGGCCAGCTCTTTTCTGAGACTGCAGGGGCAGAGAGATTGATGGCTCTTGTTTTGGCATGCATGAGTCCACAGTGTGCTCCTTGTGTTGTCTCCTGAAGGACGCAGAGACTTGTCAGGTCTCTGAACAGAGAGAGTGTTCCAAGACCCAGATGTTCTGTGCCCCATCACCCTGGAAATCAAATGAGTCAGGTGTCCATGAAGGTTCTTCACAACAGCTCCTGGGTACCAGGAACATTGCTTGTTACACTTGTTGGGGGCCCAGGGACCAGATCTGGGTGATGCAACAAGGAACATGTTGTTTGGCTTTTGCAGGTGCTTTGCTAAGGCAGAGGAAAGTGCAAATTATTTCCCTCACTTACACCCTCTGTGCCAGGCTGAGCACAGTGAGAGTCTTGCATTTGTGAGATATTTGCCAGTTTCTGAGGCAGCTGCCCTGATGTAGATGGGCAAAATATGAGTTGGAGATACAAAGCCCTACTTTGCATCATGGTTCATCTCCTGAGATGGCTTCCAGAAGGTTAAAAGCAGTAAGAGCTTGCCTAACATGAAAACAGACCTTAATTCAGATAGTGACAGCATCTGAGGCTAAATGGAGAGTGAACAAGCATTACTTGAGCAGTGTTGTAGGGTCATGATAGTTTTGTCAATATATTCTGCAAGTTGGCAAAAGAAAGCTAATGTAATCTGTAAGAAACAGTGTGTTATTCCTCAATGTGACCATCCTAGCACAAAGACCTGGACTTACGTGAAGGCACCTGCTACACCAAAAGCTAATTTTAGCCACAGAACATATTGGGATCAAAGAATGGCTTCTTTCTCTGGAGGAAAATACCCAGAGCTCACCTTCTTCTCCATGGCACTCAGGGACAGTCAGGTGGAGCTGCCTGTCTCTGTAGGAATAAATGAAACAGGTCAGAGCCTGCTCTGGCCCTGAGGAGAATTGGCTCCTCCACACAGCCCATGTCTGCATGCTTAGACTCCAAAATATGATGTCCTCACCTGTAGAGCTCATTGGGAACAGTCTGGAAGCAGCCTCACCCATGCTGTCCCCCAGACTGCACCAAGGCATGTCTGAGACAGCATCATTTGGGTCAAAGAGTAATTAAACAACTTGGGTGATTTTAAGGCACTCTTAAGGCCCATGTCTTGATCCTGTATAGTTCAGCAGTCTGTATATAGTTGCTGTGACCCAGCTAGTCTGAAAAGTACATAAAGCTGATCTAAGAGTCTAACACATTACTCCATGTAATGAAAAACATGCTAATCTGATTTCTCTTGAACAAGAATCAGCACTAACATGGTTCCTTCACAGTTTCTCTTTGGAGTAACCTGCCACGTGTCAAAAGTAACCCACAGACAGGCTCTAATTGTGAATAGAGTCCACATCCCCACCAACACTGTGTTGCATGGCTGGCTGCCAAAACCAGGCTAATGTAATTAAAAGAAAATTGCATCTCTGTGGGTTTTCACTTCCTTGGCCACAGCAGGTGCCTGTACTGGGTGATAAAATGCAACTGCAGCTGCTACAGCTGTTACTCTGGCACCAAAGCGAGAGTCCAGCTAAAACCCAGGAAGGGTATACTATGTTCAACTTGTAAACCCTAGACAGCAGCTTGCCATCATTTCATTCCAGGGCACTTATTGAAATTAGCATGTGGTGGTTGAGGGCTTTGCTGTTTTCTGTGTAGGCTTCTTTCCCCCCCCCCCCCCCCCCCCCTTTATTTTTTGGAAGGGTAGAAGAGGATTGTTTTGGGGTTTCTGTTTTAAACCACTTTCTGAGTAAATTATCCAAACCAAAGATGCTGCCAACCATTCTCGCTATAGGGATGACTCTCAGTGCGGGGTGAGGTAATGAATGACACATGTGAAGAGCACCCGCTTAGAAAATACTGGGCCCACTGACAACAGTCAGGCATTTGGTGTAATTAGAAACCAGCTTGCTGAGCTAAATGGATCGTCTGAGACACCTTTAGACAGCCAAGTGCCAAAGCACTGTCTACAGTGTAATTTGCTGGTCAATATTTTTCACAAAAGGTTCCCCCTCAGTGCTGCCTCCGACGCTTTTGTTCGCTGATTATAACTGCTTGTGAGTTGCAGTAGTCTGGCAGCTTCTTTGGCACCCAGTGATTTGCTTTGAGAAACTTCTAAATCCATAGCAAAGCTCCTGGTTTTCTTTCAAATTGTCATTCACTGGGGTGATGAGGGGCAGAAACGGAGCTCTGTAGCAGAAAGAAGCTTCTAAAGATCTTTAATGTTGTAAGTAACTGAGATTATATAAAAAGAGGGGGAAGGAGAGAGAACAGGTCTATCGACAGTGCTGGAATAAAGCCAGTTTTAGAGCATAATTTCCCTTTGAATAAAGAAGCTTTTGCCCTCTACACTCTGCACTTCCACAGCCATTGAATCAACAGTTGCCATTATAAGGCAGAAGCTTTTTCCTCCATAATTAATGCAGAGACAGTTTTTAATACTTAACATTATAATAGCATCTCACCTGTGTCATTCTGATGTATTGGTTCAGCTCGCCTGTGAGCTACAGCCTTGGAGATATAAATAAACGGAATAAAAAGATAGCGGTCAGGTCCTTGGCCATGACAGCTCAGTTTCTGTGCAAAAGCTAACCTGAAATGGAGGACTAGCATTCAGAAGAACAGCAATGGTAAATGAGGGTTCTGCTGACCTCTGTTCTGCTCTTGCACAGAGGAAAAGCCAAAATGTCCTTTCCACCAAAATAAGAAAAAAAGAGGGCAACGCTGTGCATGACTAAACCCAGGAGATAGAGGAACCTTCAGCAGTTGCAACAGCTGTATCCACCAGGAGTTGGCTGCATGGCCAAATCCTTGTTTGTAATTAAATAAAAAAAGACAACTGGCTTTGGGTTGGGAAGAAGATAATAAAACTGTTCCCTATGACATAAGAAGCTCAGATGCTGTGGGCCTAACACCAACTGCATTATAGAGGTGGTCATCACTGAAGGAGTAGATTGGTTCCTCTGAGGAGCATACTTTTTTCAGGAATTTGTGTCACACCCGTGTTCATCAAAAGAACTCTGTTTATTGTAGAGGCTGCCACTGAAACCTCACATGCTTTCTGTGGCTGATTCCTTCTTCATGCCTCTTGCAGGGACAAAGCCCAGGTTCTTGCTCTGTTACCTCCAGAGGGTTTCTGAAGAACCATCTTTGCCATCCCAGTGAGAGATTTAGAGTTGTGCCTTTGCCTCCTTCATTCTGTCCCTTAGACTTGAGACTGGAAAACAAACATAATTGCTTTCCTAGTTTTTGAGCCCTTATCAAAACATGACATCAGAGGAATACTCAAGCAAGTAACTGCCCCACAGCGTGTGAGAGTCTCATATAGTCCTCGTCAAAAATAGACACACAAAACTGGACTCTAGTGTCAGCAGTATTTCAGGTAAGGGAAACCATGTGAAAATATACTCTGATTTTATCCATGCCACAGACACTGTGGCCTCAGCCCAGTTGCATAAACATATATGTCTTCTGCCACCTGAAATCTCCAAGTTCGTCCAAGACCACCATTTAAGGTTGACCCAGGACATTTGGTAGAAGCATACATGTAGAGGAGCACCTGGAGATCAGACAGGACCTTTAGGACATAATAAATGGTTTTAAGTTCCTTATGTTTATATACCCTTTAACTAACCCTAATATTTGTGCTTAAAACCAGAAATTAGGAAAAAGATTAAGAAAGGAACAAGGCATACTAATGTACGATCAATGCCCGAGGTCTCACTTTGGTGCTATACAGTTTAAGCACTGGCTTCTTGGGCTGATGTTTCACTGGACTGTTTGGGCAAGATTTTGTATTATTTGACCTTGAAAAATGGTTCCTAAAGGATTATGCTGCTGAGTGGCCATATTTACTCTTGAGACCCACATTCTCAAAGCTAAATGTCTAGATGTGACGTTGTTCAGAGTCTCCATCTCTGTAAGCATCCACCTCTTCTTGAAAGCCGTTGCAGGTGGATCTTACAGAATATAGAAGGGAGTGTTGTTAGCTTAGTTTTGCTTTTCAGTTGTCTCAGAAACACTGGCCTTGTGCAGAAAAAAATCCTGTAACTTTTTCTGACAAAACCTAGTGTTTTATCGATGAACTATTTACACACTGCTTGTAGTTTATACATAGACACTGTGTGATGATCAAAACCTGAAAGCAATCAAAAACTTCTCCAACATTTGAGTGGAGAGCAGTGACGAGTGGTGTTCCTCAGGTGTTGGTATTGGGACTGGCACTGTTTAACATCTTTGTTGGTGACATGGACAGTGGGGTCAAGGCACCCTCAGCGAGTTTGTTGATGACCCCAAGCTGTGTGGTGCAGTTGACACACTGGAGGGAAAGGATGTGTCGTCCAGAGGGACCTGGGCAGGCTGTGGAGGTGGGTCTGTGCAAACCTCATGGAGTTCAACAAGGCCAAGTGCAAGGTCCTGCACGTGGGTCAGGGAAATCCCAAGCACAAATACAGCCTGGGCGAGGAGTGGATTGAGAGCAGCCCTGAAGAGAAGGACTTGAAGTGTTGGTAGATGAAAAAATGAGTATGAGCCAGCAATATGCACTCACAGCCCAGAAAGCCAACCATATCTTGGGCTGCATCAAGAGAAGTGTGTCCAGCAGGGCAAGGGAGGGGATTCTCCCCTCTACTCTGCTCTCATGAGACCCCACCTGCAGTGCTGTGTCCAGCTCTGGGGGCACCAACATAAGAAAGACATGCAGCTGCTTGAGCAGATCCAGAGGAGGCCACGAAGATGATCAGGGGCTGGAGCCCCTCCCCTGTGAGGACAGGCTGAGAGAGTTGGGGTTGTTCAGCCTGGAGAAGAGAAGGCTCTGGGGAGACCTTACAGCAGCCTTCCAGTACCTAAAGGGGCTACAGGAAAGATGGGGAGGGACTCTTGATCAGGGGGTGTAGGAATAGGAAGAGCGGTAATGGTTTTAAACTGAAAGGTAGATTTAAATTAAACATAAGAAAGAATTTTACTTTGAGACACTGGCCCAGGTTGCCCAGAGAAGCTGTGGCTGCCCCCTCCCTGGCAGTGCTCAAGGCCAGGTTGGACGGGGCTTTGGGCAACCTGGGCTAGTGGAAGGTGTCCCTGCCCATGGCAGGGGGGTAGAACTAGGTGGTCTATAAGATCCCTTCCAACCCAAAACATTCTGTGATTCTATGAGTTTGACACATTGCAAGTGAAACTTAAAACAACCTTTCATCTTGAAATCTACCTGAATTTATTTTTTTAATGTTAAAAATGCTTTCCAAACAAGATGAAATGCTTAATTTCAGATTTTCTTTTTCCTTAGCTGTCATTTTTCCAATGTTTAAGTTCAGCAAGCTAACAAAGAATTTTTCTATTTACTTTTTATTGTTGTCTAGCCTTCAAAACCTGAAATATGAACACTTTCAGGTTTTTCATGGCAAAATCAGAGATATTTTGTAGGCCCTTCTGAATTTTTGTTTTCATGGCTTGAGACAAGTGAAAGGTGAATGAAAAGTGATCTGATTTTTCCCATTTTTTTTAAAAAAAGAAGATATATGAATACTTCTATTTGTACAAGAAGTGAAGGATTCAAAGACTGCAGAAATAATTTACTTGAACAATTATAACATTTTTTCCTAAATACTTTGCTGACACAAACCTGTCTTACAACACACTAGAGACAGTGATCCAGAACTTAATCTAACATGAATCCCTGTGGCACAGGTGACATTCATGGAGCTAATTCAGTTTGCTCCCTTTGGAAATTTCCTGACTCATTCTTAGTTCTCAGTCCAAGTAGCTTTCTAAATATGTCCCTTAAATATTCCAGAAGTGGGCTATAAATGTTTGGTTTATGTATTTAGAACCAGCATTGCATAGCTAATTTGCAACTTCTCCAGATAAAGTTTTATCCTCTTTCAAATTTTCCCAACTCTACTCAAAGGAAGCATTTTCCTTTTCCGATATTCTAGTATCAAGGAGACCTAACTGATATCTTTAACAAAGATCTTAAACAAAGTAACAAAGTAATGAAGTAATGAAGATCTTAAAGTAACAAGTGATAGGACAAGAGGGAATGGCCTCAAGTTGTGCCAGGGAAGGTTTAGACTGGATATTAGGAAGCATTTATTTCCAGAAGGGGTTGTTGGGCGTTGGAATGGGCTGCCCAGGGAGGTGGTGGAGTCCCCATCCCTGGAGGGGTTTAAGAGTCAGGTTGACCCAGCTCTGAGGGATCTGGTGGAGTTGAGAACGGTCAGTGTGAGGTTAATGGTTGGACTGGACGATCAAGGTCTTTTCTAACCTTGATGATTCTGTGATTCTGTGATATCAGTTGGATTTTCATGCTTCAGGACCTAAGTTTTGGGCTTTGGCTGGTTGATAATGTAAGGTAATGTATGTAATGTAAGGTATGTTATGTATGCTTTATGTGATGTAATGATATATTCACCGCAAAGCTCTCTGGATTGTCAACTTTTATCATCTTTACAAGTGACATATGGATCTTTGATATGAATATACCACATATTTCAATGGGAAATGTAAAAATAATTTTCTTCATCAACCATACACAAATATTTAATTTGGTGATTGAACAAAACCACTTCAGAATATCTCTCTACATAAACTGGTTCTAAAACAGGCAATTGAAATTTCCTTTCTTGGAATTTTGCTTTGGAGTAACCGTAGCAGTTATTTTTCTGATATATTCGAGCCAATTGTTGTAATCAGCATGGTCTTGTTAGGTTATTTCCTTGAGAAAACGGCTGCTCCCTTTTTTCCCTATAGAATTCTTAGAATGAAAACATCATTTTACTGTCAGCAATGTGATGTGTTTCAGGGGAAGGAACTAATGACAGGTCACGACTCTCTTCAAGAAGGAAAAACAAGCCTCCTCCAAAGTACAAAAAGGCAAGTTGATTGCCTGTTCAGTGTCTGGGGATATTTTCTAAAGCCAAAGGATACATGGTGTGATTGTCATATTCTTGCAGTCATGGAAACATAGAGTGTCTTAAAAACAGTGACCTTTGGCTCTCCAGCTCCCTCTGAAACAGCCTATAAAAGAGAGCCAAACTGAAGTAAATCAGTGCAGAATTCTCCATGCCTGATGACTCTCTGTAGCACTTTAAAGTTGGCTGTTCTACATTTCAAGGATCAAATCTTTCAGATACGATGTATTTTTTTGGCCTACTGCTAACCGTACTTTCTAAGCACAACATTTGCAATGGCTCCTCTCCTCTACACACACAGACAAACGGAGATTAGCTAGGTGCCCAGCACAATCCAACATGTTACATGATTTGCACACACACTTTTAAAAAATGCTGCAGCACCTGCATGGGAAAATAAATGTACCAGAGAAGTGTTGGCCCTGGGCTGATACACATTTAGGTCTGGCTGAAATGCTGATCAGAGACCATTCCCTGATCACTGTAAAGTAGATCACTACAGTGCAGGACGCTCATCTCACAGCCCTAAGATGAAACACAGCCAAGTCCTTATCCCATAAGTTCCTATACATGAGTGACAGAAGTTGTGGGAGAAGATGATGTATCTCCTCCACCCCCATCTATTCCCTCACCCATGGCCAAGGGCACACTAAGCAAGTTCATGCTGCTGCCATTCCCACATCATCTCACCTCAGCCGCAGTAATCTTGATGTCCATAGTTCCTTCTTAGGGCCTCCAACCTTGCAGGAAGTAGCTTGCTGGTTTCTGGTGGAGCAAACATGGGAATTTCTTTTGTGAAAGGCATCCTACAGACACATCCTTGATAAGTAGATTTTGATCCAGGATCCAGGAGGTGATTATGGCTCTTACAAAATAGCTGCTATATTTCATGAGTGTTTCTGTTGTCCTTGGTTCATTTTCAGAAGAGAGTGTCTTGTTCAGATTAGAATGGCATTTAAGTTTAGCTGTTTGATGTGATAATTTGATGAGAACATTAACTGTTTCCTACTCACTAAAAAAAATAATGTATGTCCTGGACTGTTACCACAAAAAGAGAGGGAAAATACATAGCCCAAATGCCTCTGTTCGCCAACCTCACTGGCGGTATAAAGGGTAAAATCTGTTCACAACTGGTCAGCTAAGGGGGGTGGAGGCAGTTCTCTGCCAACATGAGTTGGTGTTCCCTTCCACCACACCACGTGGTTCCCATGTTCTCTCCAAGGCAGGTATCCATCCAACTTGGTGTCATCTTCATGGCTGCTGGCCACGCTACCAAGAAGGCTGGAGAAAGCCCTTGCTGCAGCCCTGGTGCCAGGACAGGTCTGCAGGGACTCTAATGGTGAGCAGCCAGCAGCTTGAAGGGAACTGTATCTCTTCCTAAAACAAATCTGCAGAACTGAATCCAGAGTTAAAAGCATCATACTTGTTGGCATTGTACTGACCGTAACAATTCCTTTCTCACAGAATAGCACAGTGAGATGGGAACACTTCTGACAGCTGTTTGTAAACTTGTTCATGCTGCTCAGTTTTCCCAGTTTTTCCACTGTGTGATAAAAAGACAATGTGGTTATTCTTTCTGCCCAAGTTAACTTTTTTCTCTTTATTTATTTTTCCTAGTTCTAGAAGTCCTGATCCCTATTACCTAATGTCACATAGCAGGAAATACCTCACAGCAATTTATTGCACTGAGAGATCTGGTGTAGTTGGGAACTGTCAATGTTAGGTTAATGGTTGGACTGGATGATCTTCAAGGTCTTTTCCAACCTAGACAATTCTGTGATGTTGTGATTCATTGGCTGCTCTTGTTTAATATGTCTTTGGGCTTGGCTATTCCATTTTCAGCTGTTGCTGATTTTTTTACTGGAGGGGTGACCTACCTTTTTGTGAGGAAAAAAAATCAGAATTTGTCAGTGTGGTAAAAATAATTTTAAATAACATGAATAAAACTTTGTGAGACCAAGGAAGAATTGTTGTGTGTCACCACAAATTGGTAAACTGTAGCTCCCTATCTAATGTCTGATTATTCCAGTATCTTAATATCCAGTAGCAAATAAAATTCAAAGGAGCAGAAGATTCAGTTCAGATGTTTTTCTGCATCTCCCAGAATGTGCAATTTTCTTACACTGTCTGTCTTTATTTCTAGCTGAGGCTCAGGTCTTGGTTGATCCTAATCTGTTAATTATGCCAGATTATGTGGTGGTTGAGTATTACGTAATAGAAAAGCAAAACATTTCTGCTTGTACCTTTGATCTGAACTCAAGTTTCTAGAGGGCATGAATTAGACTCGAGGTGGTCACCTGTTCCTCAAGTTATTCTTTTCCTAATTTAGCTACATTTAAGGCATAATTCTATATCCATGACTTCTTGGCAATAACAGGGTAACCTTGAGAGAAAGCAAACAACTACTGTCAAAAAAGTTATTTTGGTACAGACTTCTTTTCTTCTGAATAATTCGTCTGAAGTCCTTTCTGGTGAGGGAAATCCTGCCCATCTTCCTTATGACTTTTGCAAGACTAATTTCTTCTGACTGGCCAGAGTGATTGACAAGAAGCCTTGTCTGAAGCTAAGCTTTGCCTGTCTCACAGCTGAGTGGGGAAATGTATTGAACTGCCAAGCTTGCTTTGTTGCAGGTAATGCTGTGAACATGAAATTCAGATTACTCTTTCTGAAGTACTGGCAAACAACCTTGTTGTTGAGGCTAACCAGTTTTGAGTAACCTAGGGTCAGTGAAATGAGAAATTTGAGGTTTTGCATCATCCTGGGTAACACTCAGCTGTTTCTTCTGAGGTGGAACTTGAGGAATTTAACTGCCAACTCTTACCCCACGTTGAGACAATTAATTATTTAACTCTACCAAACATGAAGCACTCAGACACATACATGGCAAAGTGTCATGACATGAGTGTCCCAGATGCCATTTGGACATGCTCCGGCTGTCCATCAAGCTGAAGGTTTGCCTGGATGATTTTCTCAGGACCAAGATAACCAAAGGATTTCAGCTCAGTTTATTGCAATGTCTCTCAGCTCCAGTGAATATTCATAACATTGGTGCACTTTGTTTGAACAAGTGTTGCTGTCCAAAGAATTTTTAATAAGGTACATAATAAAGTTTAATAAGCTATAGCAAGCAGACGTGTTTAGACACATGTTAGCAGTATGTCTAAATGAAGTGTTTATATTTCTGTGTGTCCGGTATTGCTATTCCAAAAAATAGGGTAAAAGTTATCAAATGCATGCTTGATATTATTCTTCTTTCTGGAGGAATTACTTTGAAAATATGTTTCTTGTTATAACATGAGGTTTATATTGTGCATTACAGTTTTCGGTGCCTGTCCAACAAACATTTAACTCTCAGGCACTTCCACAGAAGTTGTGTGGATTTCTTTCCTGGTTTTGACAGGATATTTGGTAATATGAAGTTCTTGCCACTATATTCGACATAAAGAAAAACATCAGCTTCAAAAATATAGCAATGCTTCCAAATCCCTGTTGAGAATCATGTTTATTTTCTAAGAATTATTTTCTAGATCAACGCTAATTGTGAAATTCAAAGATAAGACTACAGATGTCCCAAAATTCTGGTGCTTTTGCTCCTGCTCTTTTTTCCATTACCTTTATTTTGTATGACTGTCTCATTGGGGCACACGCTATTTTTTCAGTGTCTTTTTATAAAAATAATTGGTAGTATGCAAAGTGACAATAATTATTGTAAGTGACCCTTTTTCACAACGTACCACCAGTTCCCACAGAAAAAAAAAACAAACCTGACCTTAACTTACATTTAGAAGTGAGTACTTTGGTTTGGATAATGGCATGGATATTCTTCTTCCAGCATTTATTCCAAACAGAGAATTTCTGCTTGCCTATAAGCCTATTTATTTCTGGGTCAGGCAAGTCCTGAGGACTGATGTGACTGCTACGTACACTGTCTGTTGCCCTGATTGCAGTTGAAAAAAGAGTTCCACTCGTTCTCATTTCTTCATTACTTCAGTACTCTGGGCCCTGGTCTCTTGTTACAGCCAGCATATACTAATGGAAATAAATAGGCAAAGGAATGATATAGGAAGAAGCTAGAGCTTTAGTTTTGCTGTCTGATGTGTCTTTCTGCCTTCAGGCTCCTCCCAGCTGCTACTGTGCCTGTGCCTGGCCCACTCCATCTGGCAGGGACCTGCAGTTCCTTGGCTGGGACCCTGCAGTAGCAGCAGCCTTAAAGACTCAGGTAGGTTTGTCTCCACTGGTGGCCTTGCATGGATATCAAAGTAGACATCCTTGTCACCTTGACCTTGTGGTGGCTGTTGTATGAGTGATGTTCAATCCTACAGAGAGTATCAGTCCATGACTGACCTCATCCAGCTACCGAACAAAGGGACTGTTCTGCTTTGTGTGCAGACTGGTGAATCACCCAAAAGCCTTGGCCAGACTAAGGGAGGTCAAAGCAATTACTTATCTTGTCTGTAGCATGGGCCTGTCCAGCTCAGTGAAAGCTTATATTTAACGCCAAATAATAGGTAACAGTCCATTCTACTAAGGTTTTGATACCAGATTCAAAGACCTAGTATATGGGAGATCTTCATTTAAAGACACTTCAAATTGTTGGCAGAAACCTTTGCATTATTCATATGAAACATATTTTTGTTTTCTGATTTACAGCATGTTTACAGCATGTTTATTGCTCACAAAGCTTAAAAGCCCAACTAAGCAGACACACTGAAATACTAATGTTGCTAAAATGATTAAGCAGCACACAGATGGCTTATATGTTCCTGTGTCAGAGACAGCTTTATAGATGAAACATGTGTGATAACTATTTATGTGTTATTAAAAAAATAAAAAAGCGGAGTATTTTTTTTAAGCAAACACGCTTTCAAAGAAGAAAAACATTGACCAACTTGATTAAGAGATTTAACAACCAAAAAAGCTGTCTGGCCTAGATGCTTGGTAGCAGATGTAACCTTGTGAAAATTGACCTATAACATAGCCACAGGGTTCTTGATTCCAAGAAGAATCTTCTCTTTAAGAAAATTGATTTGCTTTACAAACCTTGACCCCTCAGTATTTTTCATTCCCCATCAACCCCTGGGGCCCACTGACCTCACTGCAAGAAGTCACACGTATGAGACATCCCCCTTTCAAATGAGTGAAAAGATTTCCATGTAGGGTTTGTTGGGCCAAGGTTCATATCAACAAATCTTTCCTTGTTCTGCTGCAAGATTAAGTCAGGATGACTGACATAATTGGCCAAACAGTTTTCTAACTGGCTTTTTACTTTTGAGATGACCTCTGTTTCTCCCATTCGTCTGCTGATTACAGGTCAATAATACTGTCAAGGAGAGATAAAATAATTTTGTCACTTAGAAATATTGTAATGGGATAAAACCCCTGGCTTGTCATATCACTAAATTTGAAAAGATAATTGAGCTGTCAATTTAAATATCAAATGAATGCCTCCATGCAAGCAGTGTTAATAAAAGCCAAGAGGCAGGTAGACATGAGCTCAGCTGGCAGGTGGGGGGGCCCTGAATTTTGATGCCTGGGAGCCTAGTAGATGGGATAATTCTTTAAACTTACTCTAAATTAATCTGTGCTTCTTGTGTCTACAAGACTACACTGAGTGCATTTATTTTATGAATATTCTTTCATGCAATCCTTGAACCAGCCACAAGTGGGAGATGATCTTTACTGAGAATGCCATTTCAGCCTGTCAGCTTCTGCACCTATTAGAAGGTGTGGAGACATGAAAAATAAGTTTATTGCCAACTCCTTTTTACCTCCTTTCAAAGGTCACTTGCTTGTTTGGATGTCATCAAGACAGTGACTGAATTTTATTCCTTGCTGCCTACCATGATGTTCATATAATCCCAAGTTTGCTCCCATTCCTATCGCAGTAATTACTATTAATGGGCTAAAGTGATTGACTGCATCATTGAAGGCCTGAGGGAAAATGTTTGCACTGGGTTTCAGTTACTATTTGCTATATGAGCTCTGCTGACAGTACTTGCCAGGCTTTTGCATTTATTAACTGAGTTCTGTGATGTGCTTGGCCCTTATTTCGGCTTTTAAATTGCCCTCAATTCTCCCTGGCAGATCCTGAGTGTTACACTGATATAAATAAGAAGCAATGAACTTGACTGAGGACATCCAACTGCACTGAGATCACACAGGGATCACTCAGCTCTTCCTGGAGTCAAATATCCAATCTTAACTGGGAAGATGCACTGTTAGCATCAACCAGAGCCAATATTCTCCAAAAGCAGGAACTGTAGAGTGAGAGAGTATATTTGAAGATTTTTGCGGCTGGCTCCCAAAGTTTCATAGAAAATAAGGAGTTCAGGGTTGGCCACAGAGGTAGTGACATGGACTAGGAATGAGAAGCCAGTGTGTTTGTCTCTGTGCAGCGTAGGGAGATGAAAAAATTTACATCATGGGACAGCCAACATTTATAGAGCCAGCAACCAAGCCGTGGCTCACATGAATGAGTTATAGCCTATCTGAAGAACAACATCATTGTGTAGAGGCATGAATGAAGAGTCTTTGTCGAAAGAGAAAAAGAGTACATCGGGGTCTACAACCATGGAAGAGAAGATGAAGTCTGCAGCATTTATTTGGGGCTGATAATACAGATAGGAGTAAACCCTATTAATTTCCACGGTACAAAATGACTGCAACCCAGAAGTATTCCTGATTAATCCTTAATCAAAAGTAAATTCCCAGGAGACTTTACATTTTTTGAAAATAATCCAATTGGACATTTTCACTATAAATGTATCTGCTTCATTTTAATGTTCAGCTTTTGATTTGGGGGCAAATTTTAATCAGTGGTTTTACAGCTCTTTGGGACATAAAGGCTTTTCTATCAGCTCATGTTTTTTGTTACACAAAGTTTTCTTTGTATGTTACAAGGCTGGAGAATTGGCTCCATGTGAGCCTGTAGAGTTTATAAAACCTGCAAGCACTAAACTCTGTTGGCTTCTCCTGCGGAAATAAATATGAGTCTGGAAACTTATAATTCTGACTTGAAACAGAACCCACAGATATATAAAATTGTCTTAAAACAGGACTGCCCCATCCAGTGTTCATATAACTTAGTGGTAAATACCAGTCATTTAAATCAACCTCCAAAACCTTGAAATCATCCTTAAATCCATGTTCTGCTAAATAAGTGTCATGGCTTGAGCTCAGAGGACAACTAAACACCATGTAGCTGCTCACTCTCCCCTTCACCCCACCCAGCACTGAGAAGGAGAAAATAAAGGAAGAGGCTCAGGAATTGAGATAAGGACAGGAAAGGATGATTCACCCAATACAGTCATGGACAAAAGACAGACTCATTAGGTGAAGAAAAAAATAACATAAATTTGAGACACTAACAACAACGATACTTAACAGAGTAGGACAGTGAAAAGCATTACCATATCTTGGAAACACCTTGCCCCATCCCTCCCTTCTTCCTGGGCTCAGCTTTGCTCCTGATTTCACTACCTCTCCCCTCCATGGGGGGTGCCATCACTCCTGACACTTCCTCCTCCTTAGGGTGAGGGAATTCCTTGCATTGTTTCCCTGTTCCAGCATGGGTCCCCTCTCCAGGAGACAGTCCTCAACAAACTTTCTCTGACATGAGTCTCTCCCACAGGCTGTAGCATTTCCCATGCTGCTCCGGCATGGGTCACCCCCACGTGTTTCATTCCTCCCGGTGCCAAACTGCAACAGCAAAAGCTTCTTCTTCCCACACAGTCCAGGCCTTTGGGCACAGCCACCTGCTCTGATGTGGCATCCTCCACAGGCTGCAGGTCGGCATCTGCTCCACCATAGCCCTCACGGGTGGCAGCCCTGCTCCTCCTTTCTTCCACTGATCTCAGTGTTCACACAGATGTTCTCCTTGCAACTCCTCCTCTCAGGTTTCCCTTCTTATGTTAACACAGAGGTGCAGCTAACTGGCCCTGCCTTGGTGCAAAGGCAGGTCTGACTTGGAGCTGGGGGAACCACAAGAAGCTTCTTACCACTGCTGTAGCCCCCTCCCCTGTTACCAAAACCCTGCCACTCACACAAACCCAGCATATTAAGTAAATAAATACATTTTGGGTTTCTTTGAAGAATTTCTGTTTCTGGGGCATTTGTGACCACACTTTCAAATTCTTCTCTTCAATGAAGATATCTAGAAATATTCCCTTTATAAAATAAAAGCTGAGTATCTTACAATCAGGTGACTCAAGGAGCTGAAGCTTTCAAAACCCATGATATGCCAAGCCTTGCCACTCATTCAGATTCTCTTACAAAAGGTACTCAGGGTGCAGGACAGAGGAGAAGCAGATCCTGACTTGCTCAGTCACAAGTGTTTCTTCCTCTCCAGAAGTAACAGCTAGTTGAAATAGGAGAACAACACACCCTGACATACTGAGCAGCTTTTGGCCCTGAAACGGTTATTGTTGTCAATGTGAAACTACATCAGCTTCTCAGTACCTCTGAAAGGAAACCAGAGGTTAAATCTTTCTGAGTACAGCCATAGCTGAGGGAAGTGAGTAAGACATTTCACTACACTGAAAAGACTTTGTTTTTCCATTGTTTCTGATCAGTAAAGGACACCTGTGTATTTATCCTTCTTCTGTCTACCTGTATATCAAAACAGGGGACTGTGTGTAGGTGGGCAATTTATTCCTCCTGTCTCAGTTGCACAGATGAGAAATGCAGCTCTCTAGAGATGTTTTTGTAAAATGCATAAATGTGTGTGACCTTTGCACCAGGTCCCTAAACCTTTGTGTATGTGCATCTTCTCCCTGGTTTTAAATATATTTTTGTAAACAGGTCTACATACTTTGTCCCTGAAGAAGGAAAGAGAGAAAGTGTGGGAAAGCACTCTAGGCAAAGGAGCAATGTGACAGATATCTGCAAGCTCATAGTGCTCATGTCATTTTTTTTTTTTTAGAAAGGGGGAATTTGAAGCAAGGGAGGGCTGGTGAAGCCAGTCACGGAACACCATATGGGAGCTGAGTCGGGGTTCATGTTGAGGGTGCCATGTCCTGGGGGTCACGGGGCCTAGCTGCTGCAGGGCTGGGCTGTGCCGAGTGTGGGGGACCAGGACAGTGCTGGGTTTTGGGGGGTCCTGATCTGGGCCAAAGCAGGGCAGCACCTTCAAGGGCTGGGCTGTCCTGGGTAGGAGCCTCCCCACAGCTGTCAAAGGCAGGCCATGACCCTTCACACCTCAGTGTTGCCATCAGCCCTGTGATCTTTCCTCATCCCTCTTCTGGCCCCTGCTGGGCCAAAAACCAGCAGCCTTTATGGTGTCTGGTGGGGTTGGGCTGTGGCTAGCCATCATCTCCATGGTAGTATGGGCTGAACATGCAGGCACACAGGCTACTGCAGTCATGGCACTTCCCTCACCAACACCTAGCCCTTCCTGCTGCTCCTTGTGTGACCTTCCTCCCACCCAGACCACCTTCTTGACCTCTCCAGCTTATTGGAATTTGAGTGTTTGAAGCTGTCAGTGGCCATTCAAATGTCCTGATGAAGGTGTTTCCACAGTGGCCATTTTGAATAACATTTTAGAAATGGTAGTTTGTGTGACTTGCAGAGCAGGGGCTCCCAGAAACCCCTGACAGTAAAAGAATGACCAAAATAAGAATGCTTAATTTTAATAAATAAGAATATGCTTATACCTAGTGTCCCCCCTCCTCAGGTTGCGTATTTCCAGTCATCTTCAGATCCTTCTGATTTCAACAGTGTTTACATGCAGTCAACACAAGTGGAAGTTTGGCCTCAGTGCAGGTGGTAACCAGGTTTCAAATTCCTGTTTGCCATCTCATGGTTTCTCTTATGTCACAGGTGCCTTACCTTAGAAGAGAAACCTTTTACCAAGAAAACCACATTAAATCTAAATTAATTCACCCCCTCTTTTTTCCTTCAAGCCCACTCACATCTTAAAGCTGCACAATGAAGTAATTAAATGTTATAGGAGTTGCAGCTTCTTAAATGAAGATTTATCGTATTAAATACAGCAGGGATAAGCATTAATAAGGTATTAGCTTGGTCTGAAAGAGCCATGGGAACCAGCAACCCCTAAATAATTAGCTTAGTTCTAATACTGATGTATTTTGTAGCTGTAGACAAATGATTTACCTTCTATACCTTAATTTCCTCCTCTGTATTATGAATATTGCATATTCAGTATTGCAATGATGGAGTCACATTTTCTTGCCTGCTGGAAGACAACAGGTCACAGTGTCTTGGGAAAAGGGAAATAATGGTCTGGGAAATAATGAGAAAGATTACTCTTCTAGTGTCAATTGCCCTTCTTGTGTGGGAAGCTCTTCTGTCACCTTTTCTTTTCAATGTTATTTATTTTCCATATATGATCATAAGCTCGTCACACTGAGGCTGGATTTATTTCACTTAACTTTGGCCAACTAAAAATGAACCCTCCATCTTACACAGGTCTCCCAGGCTCTCTTTAGTCAAAGGAAAGAGACAGACTACTGCACACCTCTGGGTGAAGTGCCTTCTGGAGACATGTATATCTCTCCATTTTGTATAAGGGAGGTAGAACAAACAGTTTTTAAATGGCAAGAGATGAGTTCCCATTATGAGAGTCTATTTTGGAGTTTTCTTGAAGTCTCCAAGCACTGAGCAGAGTATGATGCTTTGTTAAAGATGCCATTCTATGATCAGGGCATTGGGGGTCCCTGGCTGCTTTGTTGTGATAAGATAGCATTAACTTCTCCCAAAAGATCATTTAGAGCTCACACTGATTTTAGGCAATGCAGGAGTGTGCTTAGGTTTCTGCATAGGGATGAGTTTCTTTCACCAGGAAACTGAAGTCAAAAATCATTCACATACCCTCCCCCCCATTAAAAATGGACATTGGATGTATAAATAGCAACCAATGCCTGTCTAGTGGTCAAAACAAAGGAGAACTCAGGGGACAGGGAAAGACTGGAGATAAAACCATGTATCTCCAAGTCAAGCAATTAGCACATGAAGCAAGGCAAGAAGACAGTAACAACTCCCACCATCTGACAGATGCTTGGCAGCTTTTGAGAACTGAGTTATCAGGCCTTGACCCAATTTCTAGCAGACAGGTGCCCCAACCACAAAAACCACCATCATAGGTGTCACTGCTGTTGCTAGGTTCAGCAGAGGGACCACTAACTGATTGGGTAGCAATTAAAAAGGTCATGAGGCTGAACTCTTCGACCAAGTACACCTCTTAAGCAATTTTACCTATGATTTGCTATGGCCAAGTATGGTTATTTACATGTTTTTCCTGGCATTAAACCTGTTTAGTTGTATCTTCATTTGATAAGAAATGCTCACTGTTATGAAAGTCCTAGAAGGAAAATTCAGACCTAGAGAGAGACTGTAAGTCTCAGAACATAGCTTGCTTTGTGGACTAAAAGAGAAGGCTCCAGGACCAGATGTTAGCCAGTATGGTGTTACTGCTCTGAAATGAACAGTGTTCTGTGGCAAGATCTGTATATTTCCCTGGTATTGGGAAATAAATGGCATTTACTCATAACTCATCTGGAAACTTTGGTTAATGAGAAGTTGTTTATCATCATATATTTCTCTTCTTATAGATGGTCCAGATTTAATTGCTGTCTAAGTCAGTGCAGTCCCACTGAAGTCAGTGGCCAGTCACAAGTGTGACCCCAGAGTTTTAATCCACGGTAGGAATCCAACACTGCTGTCTGAACTACTTGGGATTTCACACATGATTTGTACATAAACCACCTTTTCAAAGACAGGCTTTCTAATAAAACAGCCACTGTTGACACAAATAATCCCACATTTCTGATTTGCATAACCTCTAGGAAGCTGGATAGCAGAGGAAATAAGCAATAATAGCAGTGTAAATGGCCTTAAGTGAAAGCATATCAGTTACAATGGACCAGTTGAGTCTATGAAGCTCAGTTTATGCTGGTGCAAAAAATAAGGGGAGACATTATGTCTTCATAAAAACTTGACCTCAAGTGCTTCGGAAGACAGAAGCGACTACATTCAAGACAAACCAGACTTTCTGTGCACAGTTACTTTTGACAGACTTCGCTAGGGTTCACTTACACACACCCTTTGCTTATGAAGTGGGAGAGGAAAGGAGCACCTAACAAATGAATGTGTGTCGCTCAGCAGCCCCAGCTGGCCCAGTTCCCCATATATTTTGCTTGATAAACAGCTAATTCCCCAGTATAGTGTGGCTTGCATTCCTCCAAACTTATCATTAATCATGGAAAAACCCAAGTTGTCCTTGCACTGTGTGAGTGCCTATGAACAGCTCCTTTGATAAGGGTGTTTCTACATGCCTGGAGGGATTTAGCTTTTTGGACCTCTGTCCTATAAGTAATAGGCGGACTTTCCTTTGCATGTGAGTCTGCTTTCATTGCTGGTTTCAAGCCACAGAGAATTAGCAGAGATGTTTAGAATGAGAAGTTGTACCGCGTTCATGTTCCCCCATTGTATTTGTGCTGTTTCATGGTGTCATGGTTTGAGCCCAGAGGGCAACTGAGCACTGAACAGCATCTCACTTACCCTACCCCCTCACTGCTGGGAAGGAGATAAAGCAAAAGGCTTGGGAATCAAAATAAGGACAGGGACAGATGACTCAAGCATTACAGTCACAGGCAGAAGACAGACTTGCTAGGGGAAGAAAAGGAACATCAATTCAATTCAGACACTAACACTTGATAGAGTAGGAGAGGGAGAAGCATTACCACATCTTGAGAAAAACCTTCTCCCTACGCCTCCCTTCTTCCCAAGCTCAGTTTTGCTCCTGATTTTACTACCTCCTCCACCTCAGCAGCAAAGGAGACAGGTAATGGGGGGGTTATGGTCAGTCCTACTGCTTCTTCCTTCAAGGGGAAAACTCACATTCTTTCCCTCCTCCAGCATCATTCCCCCCTCACAGGAGACAGTTTGCATGAACATTCTCTGACGTGAGTGCTTCCTATGGACTGAAACTTTTCCCAAGATGCTCCAGCACACATCACCCCCATGAGTTGCAATCATCCCAGCGCCAAATTACAAAGGGTTTTTTCCAGAGTCCCAGTCTTCTTTGGCCACAGTCATCTACTCCAGCATGGTGTCCTCCCTAGGCTGCATAGGCATCTGTTCCACTGTGGACCAACATGGGTGACAGGAGGGGCCGCCCTGCCATCTCACCATGGGCTGCAATAGGGTCTCTGCACTGGCACACCTCCCTCCCTTCATCCTCCTTTCTTCCACTGACCTGTGTTTGCAGAGATGTCCTTCCCACAACTCCAACACCTCCTCCCAGGTTCCCCTTCTTAAATATGTTATCACAGAAGGGCAGCCCCTATTGCTAACTGACTTGTCCTTGGTGCAAATATGGGTCTGACTTGCAGCTGGGGGAGCTTCAGGAAGCTTCTCACAGGGGATCACTTCTGTGGCCCCCTTCCTCACTACCAGAAACCCCCACCACACACAAAAAGCTGGCACACATAGCACTTAGAGCATGGCATAATATTATAATTATGCATTGTCAGCAGTCAGAGAGGAGAGAGAAACAGAAAAAAGAGGGAATTTCTAAGTGGAAGAAGGGCAAAATTAAATGCTAGATTTTAAATGGCAAAACATTCAGTCACACAGTTGTATTTCATGTTCATACAGAAGATGAATAATGCAAAGCAATAAGTTCTTTACTGTCTTACCTTATAGGTGCCCAAGCAATGGGAAGAACAGACAACTATAAGTCTTTTCCCTAAGTAAGTAACAGATGAATTATCTACAGTAAGTGGATATTGGTCAGAGCCATTGTTTTGCCAATTATTAGGCCTGGCATAAAGGACACAGCCAGCATAAAGATGAACCAATAACCAAATTGTATTTGATACAAAAGGGTCAGTACATGGGTGAGCGCTGGGGGTACAAACAAGTCAGTCAGATTATACATAATTGACATCAATCCCACTGACACCAACAACAACACCGCACAACCAGCAATGGGTGGAATAAATGGTGAAATGCAGTCTCCCATAGAAGGGACGGGAGACAAACAAGTCAACAAGCCAAACACATAAGACCAAGGAAGCCACATACTGAATCTCTACACAGCAAATGTTTACAAAAGCCAGACCTGACTGAAGCCCAGTCCCAGGAGGTCCTTCCCCAACAGGGAACTCTGCACAGGGCACCCACCTCACAAACAGACACTCCCTCCCCTGCCTGCAAGTGGTCCCAGCTTTGATCCCTCAGGGGGACACCTGACCTTGGGTTACTCGATGCAGACACCTGGGGCTCATTTACCCAATGGCTCCGTCTGCAAGGTCCTGCACCCTAGAGGGAAGCCTAAAGGCAAACTCACCACCCATATGTCAACCTTAATTTGGGGCTTGGGGTTGAAACCTCAGCATTTCAGCCGTAAATTATATTGTGGTTTTTTTCATAATGAGAGTAGTTAACAGCGTGCATCTTCATTGTGTATCATACACTTTTCAAGGTCTGGACTGTGAACGAGCATGGCTTGTTTCAGCTACCTGATCTGGCCTTGCACATGGGAAAGAAACCCCTGACTATGTGATGGAAGCCCAGTAACTATCAGCTGACATAATATCTCATGCCTTTTACAAAAGTAAGTCGGTCCTCATCTGATCTGGGCAAGCCTTCACACTCTCAACTATGCACTTTATTAAAAAAAAAAAAGACATAAAACTTATTTCTGTTTTGAATTGTTTTAATCTCAGCTTTCAATGTATGATACCTATCCACTACTGAAATAAAACAGCTCTCGACCAAGAAATATTTTTACTCTCTGTAAGAATCTACAATCTTTAACTTACTTAATGTTAAACATTGCAGTTCAGAGCATAACTTCAACCATACAGTTGCAATAGTCATTTGTAGACCTGAAAGGATTCTAAGAACTTTAGTAGAAGATAGTCAAGATTAAAAGGCTCTTAAATATGGTCAGATTTTGTTTTAAATATACAATATTAGTGTGAAAAAAATAGGCATGCTTATTGCCCAGCCTTTACCTGCATTGATGAACTTTTATGCAAAGAAGTTTAGCAAGATAGCCTGTCAGAAAAAGAGGGCTCGCAGCATGTCCTCAGTGAACAGTCATCCCTCTCCATGCCCTTGCACAGAGACACAAACGTGTGGTCTATTCAGTTTATAAGCCACGGACACAAGAGAAAACAGCCACACCGCCTCAGCTTCTTTCCCACAGCAAGCTAGGAGCAGGACAAGAGCCGTAACAAGTGAAGGACTGGTGTGGCTTTCTCTCTCCTTGGAGACCGTGTGAAGCAAATACAATACTGGAATTCTTTGAGGTTCAAGAACCAGAGCAGTTCCTGAGCAGTACGAACACAACCTGGCCCCTTCATGTAGTCATTCTTCAATAACAACAGAGATCTTGGCTACAAACACACTGTTTAAATAAGAAATCAGGTCTGATGATTTTCATCTTTTAGAATAAAAGCAGATGTGAAAAAACAGTAGATGGCAAGGGAAGAGACAGTAAACAGTGAAAAGTTACAGAGTAAAGGCAACATTCTGTATTTCTCCATTGTTCATTTCCATATATATAAATATTTCAGGATTTGTTTTTTACTGAATTTTTGCAAGGAAATAAACACTGGCTTGATGTTTATAATTCATAGATACCATCTGCTTAGCTTCACTTCCTTCTAAATTATTTTAAATATGTTTTAATTTAATTTAATTTAATTTGAGAGAAGGATATATAGGGTATTTGGTCAGGTGGTATGTGGACAGTCCTAAAAAAATACTATTTTAGTGAAGCCAGAGTGAAAACTATCTTGCTAAAAAGGAACACGAAAAGGAAAACAGATTTTTCGATGTATGATTTCATGTGCTGATTGTAATGGTTTTAGACATTGTAAGTGCAACAAAGAAATAAAGCATTAAGAAACTCATGTTGTGATTTTGAAGTATTTTCCAAATAAGAACTCGGTTACAGAGAGGCATAGCATCTTCCAGGGCTCTGATGGCAGAGTCAGGGCTGGGACATCCACATCAGCCCATGTGGTGGATCTTCTCCATTGAACTCTAGTGACTTCCCTTTGCTTGTTATAGTGTTACCTAAGATGCTGAACTTCAGGAATAGTTTTTACTGTGGTAAGTGGTGGTATAAAGAAAAAGGATTGAGAATATGCATTAAGTGTAGCATTTACTCCTTTGAACAGCATAAACCTCTACCCATGATAAGGATAAGGGAATGCAGAACTGCACACTCCTTTGCTGCACCACACAGTAACTTAATTACCCCTTTATAACAACAATTTAACTAATAGAGCTGTGTTCTTTGCCACAAGAGCCACATGACTGGCATAAGAGAAATCATTTGGAAAAAAATTCTCAACCAAGATGAAAGGACACTGTATGCACAACAACAAGCAGATGTGGGCTAATCCCTGCTCTCAGTTTCTTCAATTTTGGGCAGTATTCTCCAGCTTTTTGGAATGGAGCTGACCAGAGTATGTATTAGTTCCTGGGTATCTTGGAAGAAAATAAAGGCAATCTCAGAAGTATCCATTTCCTCTGGATTAATTCCTGGAGCCTGGTAGACTCCTGTCAGCCAGTTCCAGACTGGATTTGCCATTTAACTTTCTCTTTAACTTTAGGAAGTTCTGGAATTTGGGAGTTGGAGAAAACCAAGCCTTTGATTTGATGTCCAACAGGACAGCCAAGCAAGTAGGCCAATTTGTTTGGCACAAGTCTGGATACTTAACCACCTACTGAAGATGGTTTGGGTTTTGTTTGTGCTACTGAAATGTCTAGGAAATGAAAGCAAATCACCACGGCTCACAAACCCCAAACTCCTGTCTGTGACAGACCAGGAATGACAAATCATGGAAAGGGAACTGGCAAATGCACCTTCCACGTCAGCCTTAAATTTGCTGCCAGTGAGCAATTGTCAAAAAGTAATTATAAAATACCAATACTTTTTACTTCAGGGTTCCTCAGGAGAGAGAAACTGTAACACTTGCAGCAGCAGAGAGATGTCCTTGGGGGAAGATAAAGGCCCCAAGCCATTAGAGTCTATTGACATACACTTCTTTCCAAAGATATCTAAAAAAGTTTGGATGGAGATTTACTGGGGTGAGTAAAAGCTATTTTCTCAGTGGTTTATCAAAGCGGCTTTTTTCCATATATTTCCACATGTACATGTTAAATTATACATATTTCATATGTGTGTACTCACATGTTTACACACATACATTACACTAATTTATATACATTGTACCCATGTGCATGTGAACATCTTCAGTATGGCTAAATAATAGCCTTTAAAAATATGGCAACAGAGATGGGCCATATATAAAAATTTAAATAAATGCAAGTGAACTAATTAGAAGAATAAAAAACAAACAGGATGAATTCCGACCAGAGTGTAAATCCAGACTGTAGTTATATTGGTGTGACTGCTAAATTAGTCCCCATGTTTCTGAACAGAAACAGAAGGAAAGCTAATCAAAAGCAACAGTAAGAAATGACTGCTTTAGAATGAATTTAACTTCAGCATCAGAAAAAAAAAAAAAATTCCTATTTAAATTAACAGAATTTATAGAAGTTTGTCAGCATTTTACTTTAAAAGGACATAGACATTAGAAGCAGTCCCATAGTGTATCATTTAATGGATGCCCATAGTCCGGATTCTCCTGTAAATTCTGAACTATTAGTTCAGAATTAGTGTCTATGCTCATTATTCAGACTACTGACTGTGCACACAGTACATATTAAACTGTGGCATTCATTGCCACAGGCTGTTACAGGAACCAAACAATCTCCAAAAAAGGATTATACAGTCATATGGCAAAGAGGTCTTAAACTCAGTGCACTGGATAGTCCCTAGTTGAGGTGCCCTAAACTCACTGACAGAAAATTGCTATCTTAAAGGAGTGTTAGTGGGCATTCAGAGTTAAAGTACTTCTAGATATATAGTCCTTTTTGAGTATACTCCAGATAGCTTTTGTATTCGCACCTTTTTTCTCTCACTGTTATATCACATGGTTCTTTGTAGAATATTTTACCCCTGGCCCCTTATAGCTGTTGGATGCTGGAGTGTCCCATATTTACATCTTGTGTTCTACATGTGTCTAAACTCATGATCAATCTTTCATAAGTAAATAGCTGTGATTGAAAAAAAAAAAAAAAAAAAAAAAAAAAAAGGTGTCTAAATTTAGGCTTCTAAACCTGAAAGCTGGCACCCCAATAACTGGCCAGCTTTCCAAAAGCCAAGCCCCTGGAAATTTCCAGTAATCACAGTTGCCATACCAACGACTGTCAGCACTCTTGCAAAAGCAGGTCATGTATTTAGGTGCCAAAATGTAGCAAGAGGGGTCTAATTTCAAGGTTTGTTTTTGTTGGTTTTTTTTTTTTCAAAAGATCTGGCCAAGAACACTAATGATAATTGAGAACAGTTTCACCTCTGCTGCCAGTCTCCAGCTGGAGTCACAAGCCCTCTATGGTCTTGCAAAAGGGAAGATGGTTGGGGAGGTGAAGCACAAGGTGTTAGCAGATACTGCCTGGTTCCCTCTTGGGGTGCAGGCTTTGAGCTAACTCAAAGTTACCCCACAAAATAATTTTGGGGCAAACAGCCAAAGCAGTATGGGGCTCAGTGTAGGCTAATTTTCCCAGGCTAGAAGCAGGGTATGGCTCAGATCCCTGGACAGAGGGGATGTTTGCTTTGTTGTATTGCAGTACTAAGTATGGTGGACCTGCCATGCAAGCAGGCACATGGCCAGGTGCTCACCCCCCACCTTCATCCAGTGCTGGTCACTTCCCTCCTGCAACCCTTCCAGCCTTGTTGGGACCCTGCACTGCCCTGCTGCCAACCTGCAGTCCCTCTTGCCGGGCATCAGTTGAGGCACTAATGAAGGCAAGGAGAGGCGTGTCCCCACTTGGTTCCCCCCATCTTCTGGGTGCTTTCAGCACAGCCCCTCTGCCTCCTCTACCTCCAAATACCTGTCTAACCTCAGGTAAGTCACTTAACATCTCTGTCTTGAGGCAGAATAAGGATAATACTACTTCCTTCTCCCTGCATTTTGTCTGTCTTCTTCAATTCAGGTGTAAGCTCCTAAGGGCAAGGTTTGTCTTCTCAGTGTGTTCAATGCCTATCAAAACAGAGCCTTGATCTCAGCTGGGGCCTTGAGGCATGACTGCAGTACTGTTATTATCGTTAATAATCATAATAACGAATGCAATCAGATCAAAGACACTGACTGTATGAGTCATTTTGGGGGTAAAGTTAGTCATTCCAAAGAGCAATAGGTATATGTAAACTTTAGCCACTGCCAAGGTTTCTCCTTTTTCCCAGCATTTAAAAATTCACCCTTGGGAGTATGGGTGAGCAATGCAATCTGAAAGGTCTCAGCCCTGCCAGTGTTTCCATGTGGATAGGCACTTGTGCTCACATGCCGACAGTTGCAAGGTTAATGGTGTAACTTTGCTCTGTATAATTCAGCTACATAAATACCCTGTGTGGGTTTTCTGGATCATAGGTGAAACTCCTTTCCATATCGAGCCTTCTCTGAATTTAATTCAATATCTGTCATTGCCCTCAGTTCCAACAGGGACTGTATGAAAACCAGATAATAGCACTACATGTCAAAACCTTATTTTTTCCTGCTAATTGTTGAGTTTTTGGGGGGGGGAGTTGTGGGGATTTTTTCTATTTTTTTTAATCAGTTGAATGAATCACAACAAAGGTTTCTTGAAAAGGAAAAAAAATATTACAAGAATGAATGCCTTAGTAAAAGCAATGAAGTGAGATTTTTTCACCTGAAAGAAATGGCCTGCAGCCAAACAATAGGATTATACAGGTGCAAAATAAGACACAAGAGGGAGCTCACATAATAAATAATAGTGATAAATAAATAACATTTTCACAAAAGTTAAAACCTACGGAGAAAAGAAGATTAATAAATCCTGCAGTTCCTGTTTGCTGTTGCTGTTCTCATTATCTCTACTGTTATTGTCACAGTCTATGGAAACACAATTACAGACTTCCCAGTGCACCCAACTTTGCCCACAGAACACAATAGCACTACCTGTCACAAGAGCTTCTTCTCTGGAGGTGGCATAGAAGAGGTTGACCAAGCCAGGACACTACAGGGAGATGCTGTTCTGGCAGACAGAAAGTGACCTCAGTTCAGAAATGTTCCAGGAATCATGTTGTCAAATATTCAATGCTTATTGTCATTTTAAAAGACGTCTAAATATATATGTCAAAACTGAGTCCGCCACCCAAAAAGTTACATTTTGTATGTGGAATTAGGTACTACATTTCTATGCCTGCAACTTTAGTTCACTCCAGCAACCAGATTTCATATTTCTCAGAATTTAGAGAAACTGTGCTCTTTTGACAAACTTATTTTATTTTTTAAGTGTTAATCTGATCAGCCAAAACATTTCAATCCCTAAAGTTCTTGTGAAAATAAGGCAGTATCTGTCAGTGACTATAGCGGCCTTGATCTGTTGGCAGAGACTCTCCCTCCCTGCAGTCGAACACAGGTTTCCACAAGTGCTGGACTCTGTATCTTCCATCTTTTTGTGTCTGGAACTGCAAGTCCCAGTGCGCATATGTGTCAGCCACTCTCCAACAAACTGACGGAAAAGTAAAACAACTGGAGGGCTGCCCTTTAAAGCAAGGCCTCCATATTATAACAACTCTGGGCATGCATCATAATTGCCATCTGAAGGGAGGTTAGATTGTCATCAACAGGACACTAGTTTGAGGGTGAGCCACACACAGATCTAGAAGATGGGCATTACCCTCTGATATCCATCACCCCTGAACAAACAGGTGTACCTTGGACATAGCTGTCATTGGGGTTGGAAAAGCCCTAGTCCGTATGCTGGTGTTGATCGCCATCACAGGTATCTCAGATATCTCACTCCAGAAGTGTCAGGGACAAAGACAAGATGCATTTTTCTGTAGAATCTATTAGTAGAGATCCACAGTTACTATAATTGCAAGGAGTGTACTTTCTTTCATACTCCAGGACCTCTCTGGTCTTCAGCATCAGTACAACAGCCACAAGCCTTGGAAAGCCACTGTATACCCTTCAGCCAAAGGGAAAGCCAATTCTTATGCTGTGACATCTGAGTCCATGGTATGAATGTATCCACCCACATCAGCAATGGCTCCACTTTTTTCCTCTGCTCCTATAGTGCAAATGGACTTTTCCAATCAATAGTGCCACTCATGAGGAATTCAGCAATGTGTTCAGTTCCTGACAGATGTTTGTCAAATGGCCCATTGAGTAGCTCAAGACCAACTGGTGCTACTTATGAGATTGTATTAGCCATATGACCATGGGCTGTTGTTCACTTTACGGTGTGGTATCCCTCAAAGACCATCCGCATACTTGCATCAGGAGCTCCATAGACCGGAGAGAACCTAAGGCGAATGTGCAGGATTTGACAATGGAGTGTCATCTTGAAGTGTAGCTTGCTGGAAGGGACATGGTCATCGCAGGCATCCTACAGCTACATAGACTTGTCATGTACACTACAGAATGGAATAATAACTTCAAAAATTGAAATAATCAGTTTATACTGAGAAGGCTAAACCCTGGGATTCTTCTTCATTATAAGACTCCAACATACAATGTTCAGTCTGTAAAGCCACCTTAATGCTGGATACCCTCGATCTCAACACTGGGAATTACTCTTTCCACTCCTTTGAGTAAAGTTGATGAATTCTTCAGCAGAGAGGTTATTTTGCAGCCAGATTCCACAGCTGTGGAATTGCAGAAAGCCAGGCACTGGATCCTGGGTTGGCAGAGACCATTCTCACACTGTGCTTGATGCAGTTGATCTCTGGAGAGGAAGGAGTACATACCCGGCATGGCACCCTGGCCAGCTGGCTTGGGAGAAGCAATGCTGGCTTTGACTGTGCAAGCAGGTGCTTGCTTCCCCTCCCCATCAGATGGGGAGAGTGAAAGAACAGCTGTAAATGGAACAAGTTTTAAAAAATTGGAGAAATTGAGATTTTTTTAAAAAAGCCACAACTGCCTGCCTTGCAAGGGAAACCTGTCATGTTTTTAATCTAAATTAAAGTTGTGCTAGCATTCTGTAGTAAAACAATTGCCTACTACTAGAGCCACACATTTTTGAGAAGTGAGAAAGAGCCATATGTCTTCCATAAAAACATACTGATACAGTTCAGCTTGTTCTTTATGCTTTCTGGTAAATCATATTTTTTTACTGTCCATGGTTGAAGCGAGCAATATTTTTGTTTGCCAGAAAGTATTTACAGTACTGTATTATCCTTCATCTCTACCAGTTTTCATTTGTTATCATTGACACATGGTAAAATAGTTTTAATTATCTCCAGGCTCAAGTACAAGGAGTTTTTATAATTCAGTTGGGTCTATTTAATTTCTAGTATCTAAGCTACCATAATGAAAATGTTACTCAAGGTTTCTTCTTCAACTCCCCCCCTTTAGATCATAATAAAGACAGCTCACTTGAGCAAATAGTTCCTTTGAAATGTTAATCCTCCTCAGATGTGTTTTTTGTTAGATCAGCTGCACTGTTAAAATACTTTCTATTTTCCCATTAGTTGGAATGCAGAATAACACTTATTAGCCATATGGACATAAAGTAGCTTGTTGATGAAGACAACTGAATTAAAGCCTCATGTTAAACAATGAATTAACTGTGATATAGGGTGTAAAAACCACAGTTATATAAAACTGGGTCATCTATCCCCCTCTTATCCAACACAATCTCTCCTTAAAAGAAGAAAAAGAAATATATTCCAGACACTGCCTCCAGTGCAACCTAAAATCCATATAAAAGCATAGAAAGGAGGGTAAATGTAAAAACCTCCAGCAAAGGGGCTTATTGAAACGCTATTTTTTGAACGTATCCTTTTATATTAGTCTTTATTTGACACTTAAGGAATGAAATCCCAATGAGCTAAACCTTTCCTTCAGAAATGCATGTGAAAGTGTATCTTCACTGCAGAGCTGGCTCTGTGATTGCTCCCTGGCTTGAGACCCTGTCTTGGCTCAGGTGTGATCAGCCACAGCGTGAGGTCGCACGCTTGGTGCTGTTCCTCCCTCCTTCCCTGCCCACGTACCGAGCCCGACGGACCGCTGCGCTTCAATAAAGCAAGCAGCTCTGTGATTGCTTTTTAACGAATTGTGGGGGAATGTGTATGGTTTCCCTGGGGTGTGGAAAGAATTTTACGTGGGTCATCAACATTCAAATATTAAATTACTTGTGCAGGTTGTGTAAGGTTAGCAGCCAAGAAGTGGAGCTGGGACTCTAACCCCAACCTCCATGTAAATCAGTAGGCACAGAAAAAAAGTTCTGCTAGATTCAGGTGAGAAGAAATGTGTCTGGGAGGACATTAAGAATAACACCAGGTGAGAACCTTGGCTTGTATGGAGTGAAAGCATGCTTAAGTTTCAGTAGACTTCAGTAAATATAGTTTTGTTATGAAATGCTGCTTGTTATCAGGAGACATCAGAGTCCTTGGAGAATTTTGAGTCCTAGTCCATACTTCAGTGAGAACTCAACCATTCTGAAAATATGTCCCTTTTCACTGTTCCCTGATTTAAATATTTTGTGCAAGTCTGAACATGGACATACAACAATTAAGCAGTAAGAGCTGAGGTGCATGAAGCATCAGTTTACATGTATGGCTCCAGAGGGACAGGGAGTCGGTATTATTTACTTAACCAGGAACAAGAGATCAGTTGCTCTTCAGCCGGTATTTCCATTGCTGGCATGGATGGGCGCATCTGTCTGCTCACACTCTCAGCTGCTGCACCCCTACCTGCTCCCGCCACTGCCTCTGGCACTTGGTGATGCCTATAACAGCCATCGGACAGATTTCCAGATTCCAGCAATTGACAGAGAACAAATTTGCAAATGTGTACTGGGCTAACATGATTAGGCCTGTGAACATGCAAATGCTCTGAATGAATTTTGGTTTTATGCAACTGACGTAAATAAAAAGGATCCTGTTTATGTGCTGCCTAAACAGCCGCTGTACAAGCTGGACTGCCAGAGATGATTTCATTCACCTCTTCAGCTGAACATAGAGAACCACAGTGTAGACACCCCCAGGGTATAATTTTCACGATAATCAAAACACAGACACTCCATACAATAGTTTACAGCCAGAACCAAAGGCAGATACCTAATTCTGGGGAAGGGGGGAACTTTTCATGTGCCCAGAACATGAAAACATGTCCAGATTCTCACCAGGTCCCCACAGCTACTGTGCCTGTTGTCATAGAATTTGGGGGGATAATAATCCTTTTCAGGTAAACCAAATAGGCAGCATTTCCAACAGCACCAAGACTGTGACTGACGTGCACTCACACTAGCAGGCGTATGTTGCTCTTGATCTTGTGTTTCAGCTGGGATCAAAGCCTAGAAATTGTATCTCTGTATGCTTGCTATTTGTTTGACTGAAGAACTGTCCCAGAGAACTTTCCTTCAGCATGCCAGCATGCCTCTGATTTGGGAGGAAACAATCCTGAACAGACTGGTCCTTAGACAAACTTTTCCCTGAGAGCACCCCACAAGTTACCTTGCTTTGCAGCTTCTTGCAGGAAAAGAACCAGAGCTTCATTCAAAAAAACCTCACACAGAGATCAGTCAGGTTACTCTGGTTAATCCCGACTCTCTCACTTGGCAGTGGATTATAACCTCCCTCATAAAATAATTTCTAATTCTTCCTGGAGAAAGTAAGGTGGATTCCAGCCACGCTTTTGGCATTCACAGCAGCAGGCAGGGAACAATCTGCTTGAGTTTTCTGCTGAAAGGCCAAAATGTTGTGTTGAGGGTATGATAGATTATCATCAGTAATGTGGATTTATGATCATTTTACCTGAGGAAAGCGAGTGAGGAAGAGGTAGGTGGTCTTTGAGTGGATGGACACTATCAGCACTTGTGTTAGGGATGAAGGCCACACAGGCCCTGTTTATGGAGCTTTTAATTAGAAGACAGATTATTCAAAGAAATCCTTGGGTCAAGGAACATGTTCTCAATGCTGGTAACATAGCTGTATATCACCTGTTTCCCAGAGACAGTTATGATAATCTGATCCAAATTTTTGTGAGAGAAAACAGTCTCTTCCATGTGAATAATGGTATTTCATTAAAATTGGGAGGCCTCTAAACCGACAGTATTTTTCAACAAAACCTGAAACTTGGATATTCTTGTGGTTTACTTCTTCCCTACTCCTTTTTCTCTTTCCCCATTTTTTTTTTCAGTAGTAAAATGAGAAGAGAGGAGAAAAGGGTGAGATAGGTCTGAAAAAAATCGTATCTTGAATTTTTAGCTAAAAAGATGACAAAGGGTCAGCCGACTTCTTTTTAAAATATTTCTTCTTCCCTGTGTGACTGCTGTAAAGTTCAGGAAGAAGCTATTAGTTAATGATAGTTGTTTGCACTGATATATACAGACAAGCATAGCTGAGACTGGAAGGGACCTCTGGAGATTGTCTTGTCCTAGTTCCTGGTTCAGAGTAGAGTCAGCTAGAGCTGGTTACTCCAGCTTATTTTAAAGTGGTCTTTCAGTTCCTTTTGCAACTGCAAGCTGTCCCGGTGTTTATTCTTCCTTTTCTGGATCCCACAGACCTCTCAGCCACAAATAACTGATGATTCTTACCTGTGGGGGGTATGCCATATTGGATGGGGTTTTGAACAGCCTGGTCTAGTGGAAGGTGTCCCTGTCCATGGCAGGGAGTTTGGAACTAGATGATCTTTAAGGTTCCTTCCAACCCAAACCATTCTATGAGTCTATGATTCTATGCATAGCAGCCTTTTCTATCCTGTTTCACAATTCACATTCCTTCCCTTCAGCACTGCAGAGAATAGTCTCCAATACTCTCCAGAAAGCAAGGTCAACTATTGACAAGCAAACTTTAAATCAGGTGAAAGAGTGGAAAATTAAAAGTCCTCACTGTCTGTTGAGTAGAAAGTTACCTATCACCAACACTTTTCCTACAATAAAGCCAGGAAAATTACAGGGAAAACAGCCAGGATACACTCTCAGCTGCCTATAACAGTCCGTTAAGGAATGTTAAAAGGCATTTTGGTCTAGGACAAGACTTTGGGTGCCCAAGGCCCAGTGTACTTTAGAAGCTGGTGCTCAGTGTCATTTGTGGTGTCCCAAAGCCTCCCTCAGTGCCAGTGACACTCAACACCAGGATCCCAGTCAGTGAACTTAGGCTTTGTGGCTCCAGCACTGGACTGTAGCGCAGGATTTTGGTGACGTCTCAGCCAACTACTTTGGTTATTCTCCAAAGTGTCTGAAGTGGGGCATGCCTATCGAGGTGTGTCTGTTCAGTGCCTATCTTAGCAAGCACCATTTTTTTCCTAGAATTGTCACAATATATATAAAATCATGAAGACTGAGTCATCTTGTGAAGGAGACTGAACTGTCACAACTTTATCTAACCTGTTTGTATTTAAATAACTTCGGTTGTCATGGCCCACAATTGTACACTTGTTGTACGATTAATGCAGCCTAAATATTAATGTAGAATATTTTAATTTCTTTTTTGAGTCTGCAAAGCAAAATACAACTTTTAAATATTCCAAGATGATTATTAGAATTTAGCACATTTTCCCTCTGAGAAGATTTCAGCCATTTCCAAAATGAAAACTTCAGTTCTGAGCTGTTTTAACTGTACTGCTCTTTTGCTAGTTCCAATGGGATATTTAAAAATTTCCTTAATTTATATTTTAATGCACTTTCTAGGCGTACTGGTCATTCTTTCAAAGGAGCATAAAGTAGTTATTGTTAATACATACATGCTGGGTAACAGCAAATGTTTCTGGAGTACTGGGCTTTTTGTAATGACATTAAATGAAGAAAAAAAAGGAGATGAAGTAATACTGATCTCTATGACAGTCTCTGTCTGCAGGACAAGGATTTAATTCAGAATTAAGCCACATTAGTGTTAAAGAAGCCATTACTCACTTGCAAATTCCCCCTCCCCCCCCAACCCATTTCATTGCTCAGTGCAATAAGCTGGTACATTTATCCACAAACATTTGATGACTGATGCTTTATTTTGCCTTTGAATGTTTCTTTAATGAAATCTGGATGCTCAGAAATATCCAGTAGCATAGTTAACCATTTTACTTTCACATTAACAGAGCAGTTATTCTGTTGCCATATGTCATTAACCTAGCTTTGATATGTGACCCCTTTAAACAGAAAACCAAAAATCAGGTATCAACACAGATATAAATAATTTATAGAATTTTACTGAATATAAATAAATGTGTCTCTTTGTATAGCTTTTTTGTCCTTTGTTAGACGGCGTAGATTTACTTATGTTTTGCATTAGCTATGGAAAACTTCCCTTGAGCTTTATCAAACTGCCTTGTTCTAAGAATGCATGAAACATCTTTCTTCCAAGTTTAGGATATGCTTTGCTGTCTTTTGAAAGTTATGGTGTAAATTTGCTGGGGGACATTTAGTCCAGCAATACTGAAAGTCCAGCAAAACTATTTCTGGGCTAAATGGTACTCCCAGTCTCTAAGGAGCTGCTACAGCCGCCAAAAATCCCTGGGACATGTGCACAGCCCCTTTTCCCAGGCTGGGCTGTGTTTGAGATCAGTAATGTGGGTATGTGTTGATAAAAAAGATTGATATTATATCATCTGAAAGTTGCCTGGCACTAACTGCATCTCCCCCATTTGTGGCTGTGCTGGGTGTTACTGTAAGGTGAAGACACCAGAACAAGAACTTGGATTTAGGCACCAAGTAGACTCAACAGGCCCTTCCTGAGTTAAAAATGGGGAAATTCTGTGTGCTGAACTCCTTCCTTTTGCACACCCCCAGAGTGGGGTCACACCTGTCTATCGGGGAAAAATCTGAAAAGAAGAAAGCTGGAAGAGAAGAAAGGTGTAAGAGAAGAAAGCTGCAGGGCTTTTCCCAGAGGAGCCAACCAGGCTGACGGAAGGTGGCTGTTGCCCTCAGCTCACCTCCCCAAAGGCTGAGAGCTCTTGCAAGAGTTCATTTCGCTATTGCCATCCTTGTTCTGCTGTTTCATTCATAGGCCCTGATTATTTAAACAACTGATACCAGAAGACTTTGTTTCCTTGACTGAGTATTTTCCTGAGTAAAAATAAGCCAAGAAGATGTTCTAAGAAAAAGGTTAATGCTATCTTTTAAAATGTATTTCCAACTGATTGTTATCTTTCTTTAGAGCTGAGGCTTCTGCCACCCCTGCTCCCCCTCCTCCAGGCATCAACCAATAGTTTTAATCTCACTAAAAAGACAGAAAGTTCCAGCCCTGTCCCACCCTTGTAGCAGGTAACCGGTCTCTAAAGAATTTCAGAGACTGAGGCCTTTTGAGATGTTTAGCACTTGAAAATGGTCTCCAAAGCCCTTTTGAGAATCTGGTTATCTATATGGGTGTGTGAGAAATGCCATAGGATGGGCAAGATGAGTCACAGGCAGGGTCCTATTTTTCTCAGAACAAACCCTGGTGGAACTGCTATTTAACCCTTACTTTTCCATTTCTTAAATTTCATTCCCTTCCTTACAGCTTCTTCCCTTCATTGGCTTAAAGACAATCTTTTGTCATGTCCTTTCCATATGTACCATTGACTTTTTTGATTCATGCTGCTCACTTCTGAGAAATTCTTTCTGCTTTTTAAGGGTTATTTGCCCTTTTGCAGCAAGGCACTGTGCTCTCTGTTGACATGAGCCCTACAGAGAATTATCGCTTGGACATGCACGTTGGTGCCAAATGGAGATAATGCCGTCTTTTGAGACTGAAGCCTGCCTGTAGGAGTGTTCCCAGTATGATTTTCACAGTCATAACTGCAGTTAATCTTAAACTTGGCATACCCTTCCTTTCTCTGTAATGTTTTAAATGACTCCTCAGGGTGGGAGAATCCTCAGGGTTCTGCAGTGTTGCATTCACCTACTGATTCATTCTTGCCAGGCTGGTATTGTTAACCAAGGTCCAGCTTAATAGGCAACCCTACCATTTATATTACAGGGCAGGAAGTTATCTGGCTTTTTCAGCTAAACAACAGGGAGAGAAGGAGGAAGCATTTTTTTCTGAGCAAGCAGGAGGTGCCATGTAGCACAATGGTCAGTAAATATGTAGCAGCAATTTACAGGGTTTCTTTTTAATCCAGGACCTATATTGAGAGAATGGCATGAACTGGGTAAATCAATCAGGCTGTTGCAAAGCAAGCTTGAAATGAAAGGGCAGTCAAGGAGGAAGTGGTAAGTAACACACAGGACTGATTGCTTCTGGGCACAGTTAAAGCCTTGGGTTTAAAGAGCAATTACCTGGTCACACCTAACCCCTAGCTTGTGTTCGATGTGCAAACTACAGGTGCAAAGCCTGCAGACATCAGCTAAGAGACTGCTCTTACCTTTGCCAGCAATGATTTCCTTGGTAAGAGCCCGTTTGTGCCTGGTTTCATGAAGGAACTGGAAAGTGTGCAAGACCCCATGTTTAGTCCACTTGTGAGCTTTAGTCTCTTTGCACAGAGCCCACCCGCTTGAAATCAGGTGGGGAGAGAGAGGGAAAAGTAGCTGGAAAGGTGATGTTTCTGCTCTGTCATAAAGTCAGGATGCAGGACTAAGGCCCATATATAATTTGTGACAGCATGGGGGCCAGCTAGAACAAAGTATATAAAATGCCCCTTATAATGAGATGTGGTGAGCATGTTATGCGACCCCAGCAGGACAGGCTTCCCAACACCCCTATAGGAGGTAAGTCAAATGCTACATCTGCAAACATTTTCACTGCTGTCTCTGCTAAGGAAAAAAACGGTCAAAAATTCAGTGAGCTACAAACTGTATCAGCCTATTGTCTTCATGGCCTGTAGTTTATCTCCCTTGGACATTTCTGGGTAAATGTAGGGTGAATTTCACTCAGTTTGTCCTTATTAAAAGTCTATTACAGATAGGTAGGACAGAGCTTTTTCTGTAGCAGGCAGTCATCTCTGCCCGGTAAGGACAACAGCAAAAGGAGGTCTGAAATTAGATGTAGTAATTGCATGCTTGCTTGCTTTCTTGGATCCCTGCTAAACCTGAACATACTTTGGAGATTAATATGCTTTGAATAACAGTATGGATTGAGAGAGAGGGCTTCAGAAGGGAGCCAGGAATGCTGTGGTGTGCTTATACTTTTTTCTGTGGATTTTCTGTGTGTTGTTAAGCAAATCGGTAGTCTAAGATTCTCAAGTGCAGTTTCAATTGGGAAGTTTTCTGATTAAGTTTGTGAATTTCCTGGAAAGAACAGTGATTTCTACCAGGCAATAGACAACAAAATCAACCTCTGTCTCAAACCATCCACAATGCATACTGTCCCACTGTAACCCTCCTCTCTTTCTTTTCTGTGCATCCTCATTGTCTATAGATATTAAAACAAATGTGCACCCTAGAAGTGGATGCTGCTGCATCAGCTTATGAGTATCACCCTCCAGAACACAGTAAGTTCGTTGCTTATTTTGATCTCCTTGATCTGATGATCCCTGCTCTCCATGCATATGTTTTATCCTGTTATTCCTCCATCCTACATTACAATTCTGCTCCTGCAATGTGATGCTTCTCAAGGTGAGCCACTTGGGTTGGGTCACTTGCATGATGAATTGTGTCTCTAGGACTACTTCATCTTTTATGTGGATGATGATTCTGAATGCTTGACTGGACAGGGGGACAGAAGGAGTCTTAGAGCTGTGTGAGCAGCCAATACAACCCAAATGGCCATTTCCTATCTCCTCTGCATGGAAAGGGACAGACTGGATGCGTGTGTCTCCTGGACCATTGATTGGATCATCTTCTGGGGTGAAAGGCACATCATGACCACAGCTAATCTTCTATCTCCAGTAGTTCTCCAGGTGTGCTATATTTCCCAACTGTTAAATGAGGGACAAGAAAGGGAAAAATCAAATTGTCATTGGTCACCAATCTACTTCAAGGGGTAGCTTTCTGTGAGGAGACAAGTAGTGGATGATGAAAGAATTCTTTGGTTGTGTCTCAAAGGAAAAAAAAAAAAAAACAAACAAACCAAACCAAATTACATTTAGGAAGGAAATGGCATTCACAGATGAAGGCAAACCATGAAACAACATGAGCTGGTGTGAAATAACCAGGATATCATGTATACAGAGTGCTCTGGGAATCGTATCCAGATCTTTGGAGTTTACCATTGGTCCTGCAGCTCCCAAAACTGAAATGCACACTGCCCTAAGCATCAGTTTGGGCCATGTATCAACAAACAGGTAGAACCAGCCTTAGACACACAGAGGGTAAATAGTAATTTCACATCATCACAAGCATGAATGTCACAGAGGTCACATTCACATGGATTCCAACCAAACCGGACACTGGGACTTGCATTGGTACTAGGGCTCTCCATTCAGGGATTTGAATCAATTTTCAGCTGCTTGTAATGTCAGGTACCTGGCAAGTGGACTGCAAATGACCCGCACTCCAATTACCCTGCATCAGCATAATCCTTTCCATATAAAGCTTGACTTATGCCGATCAAGCAAAAGACAAAGTATACATATTTTCTTAATAAATTCTCCAACTTTTCTTGAGCCTGAGCTAAACCTTCTTATCTAATATCAAGTAATTTAAGCATTTTTAACATTCTAAAGACAAGTTAATCCTTTTATAGGGAAAAGTCAGAAAATGGGCTTAGAATGACATTTTAACAATGTCTATGGTATGTTAAGCCGATGAAAAATTCTAACAGCAGTTTCAAGCAATTTTGGCTAAAATATTCCTGTGATTTTATAGCATAAGAAAATATAAGTATCACACCAAATTTATGTTTGTCAGTAATGTAGAATATTACATATTCAGCCCACAGAGACTGCTTTTTTTCCCAGTAACTTCGGTTCTCATATATGGTTTTAGTGAGATGACACATCTAAAATGAGTCTTAATTTGACCTGATCTTAGATTTATATCTATTTGTCTCCTGTGAGTTCCCTACTTTTCCCAGGTAACTTTTGCTGCCAAGTAACACGTGATTTACATCTGGTTTCAGACCCTTTATTTCCATAGTTTTTCTGGGTTTTGTCAGTGTGGCAATTTCAATGCATGCCAAGGATGATGAACAGACAGTCCTAAACTCCTCTGTTTGCCCACAGAGAAGAAACAACGTTAGAAGTTGATTTGCCCAACACATTCTGCAGCAGTTAGAAACATATCTTTAAGCTTTACTTTCATTAATGCTTCATTGTCTCTATCAGAGGTGGCAACAGAACATCGGGAAACTTTCCTCATTTTCTATTACTGGTTTTGCTCAGTGTCTAAAGGCGCATGGAGTTTAATAAATAAAGTATTATTTATGTCAGACTGGAAAACTGATTGCGGTGCCACCACATAAGCCACCGTGTATCATGTACTTTGAGAGCAAAGCAGTCCTGACCATTACTAAACCCATTGAATGATCCAACTTTTACGTGTATCTGTTATTTAAACATGCACTGGAACGCATCTGTTGCCTGAGCCTGGGAACCACTGTTGTGTAATCAGAGAGCTGATCCTATTCCTGAAAGCCCTCAAGCACCCACTTGCTCATTACCCACACCCTGAGTGCCTCTCCCAAGAACGCACAGCCCAGAGCTCACTACACTTGGGTCTTGGTTTATTTGCTTTTTCCAAGCCCAGTTTGCTTTCTAGTCCTTCAATGAAGGGAGTGCCCTCATGGAGGAATGCAGATGTATGTTTAGCTCCTTTCAGCCGAAACACAATCTGAGACATCTTAAGCTACTTGAGATGGCCATGTGCCTAGAACAGGACTAGTAGGAGACCTGTGCCCTCCTGGGACATCTCACATGGCTCCAGGGGAGTGCCTAGAGGAGCTGAATGGAGCCCTGGGGAGTGCATCTTGCAAATGAAAACTGTGCAAGCTGTCTGTGACCAGTGGATGGAAATGGAAAATGAGGCTAATTCAGGTTTGGAAACAATCAGCCAGTAGTCAACTGGCCTCAAAGGCAGTCCATTATGCTGTTTGTGAACTGATGTGATGTTGTCCTCAAAAGCACCCCTTCTTGGCTCCACATCATGATAACCTGCAAGTGCGGCCTCACCTGAGATAAAGGAACTACTTTGGCACACAGTAGAAGCCTGAGGAGCATATCTGGGGGCTTCACGCCCTATTAATAGTTTAGCACATCATCCTCATGCCCAAAGACAGGAGGGTCGAAAGAAACGTTAAATTTGTAGTCATATGTCACAGCTATGAAGCCAAAGTCCCAACCTCTATTCCCAGCTCAGCCAGACTCTTCCTGCAAGAGCTGCAGCAAAACTGCATTTATTACAGTTTTCATTTGTCAAAAGTATAGCTCACACTTCCCAATCCTGTGAGAGAGCTGTGGAAAAAAAATCCTTTCATGATGGAGTGGGATCGGATATTGTGGGGAAGAGGCTAAATAACTTGGGAAAAAAAAATAGGTGACTTGTTTTCAGATCTGTGTCTCTTCCAGAAACATTGCCTTGGACTCCTGTTCCTGAGTTACATGATCAACACATGACTTCTGGTTTGTGGCATCATATTTTTCTCATTTTAAAGCAAGCAGATAGGATGTTCGTGGTTCGCAGTTGCAGAAGGGGCAAATACATGTCTTTTAACAACTTTTACATCACCCACAGGAAAAAGGCAAGAAAACAACATGCAGCAACCCTTCTGCCCAGTGCTGAAACAGCCTCTGGCAATGTACAGAACAGAAAAATATCTTTACTTAGGTCTCTATTATAAACTGCCTCCTTTACCACGAAATGTACTGGGAAAATCTAAAACTTAAATTCATCTCTCAATCACTAAAATTTCAAAGGATGGACAGAAAATTGCAGAGTTATCTACTGTGACCTTTGGAGATTAACAATGAAAAGTGTTTGATCTTCATCTGACAGCAGCAGAGCAAAAGCCATCCCTAGTCTGAGCCACTTAATAAAGGAAGAATTGCAGAGCTTTCATTCCCCTATGGTTCTCTTCAAGATTAGCAGCAGTGAGCAGCAATTTCTGTTTATTTTTACAATAATATCCTGTTTTGTAATCCACAGGAAAAGGAGTATGAAAGTAGCAACCTTGGCAGGGACTGGGAGCCAAGGGACTGTTTTCTGAAATCTCAAAGCTCAGGAACACAAAGTCTCGGAGGAATTTCCAAGTGCAGTGAATGCCAAATGGTAAAGAAAATGTCATGACAATGAAAGAAATTACTTATTCACCCCATTAATGAATTCTTCCAGGGTTATTTTTTTGTTCTTCAGTGATCAATTGTCAGGCAGTTACTTCTAAACGCTTTTAAGTAAGCATCTACTACTACATGTTTGTTGGTAATATTGTGGGTTGTTTGTTGTTTGGTTTTTTTTTTCCCAAAGATGAAACAGCAGAATATAATAGTGATAAAAAATGAGAGAGTGTAATTTAACCACAAAAGATGAACAGCTGAAAAATCCACAGAACACAGATAGCCAAGCAAACAGTGGTATTATTAATGGGACTAACATATAACATTTCTGTTTAGTGCTCACATGACAAACAGACTATATTATACTTTTCTCCATGGAAGATAATAACTGGTGAACCCATCCTTGCAGTTCCTGTTCAAAGACTAGAGAAGACATTAAGAAGTAGCCTGTGTCTATCAGAACACTGTTTCAAAGGGTCATAAGCTAGAATAAATATTGACAGAGTAAGGAAAAAATACAGAACAGCAGCAAAGTTTCAAAATGAGCAGAAGTTGGAAGCTAACAGATCCACACTGACCTAAATAAACCTGGACAGGGACCAAGGCCCAAAATTTAAAGTTAATTTTGGAATTTAACTTCCATTGATTTCAGTAAGAATTAGACACAGAAATACCTTCATGATTCTAGGTCTGATTCACTAACTGCCATTGTTTAAAATCCATTCCCCAAACACAACCCCTTCCAGCTATGGCAAGGAGAAGCAGAACGTTGTGAAGGACATGAATCTTGAGACAGCGATGTCACAGAGTTCCTATGACTCTGCCACAAGTCTGTTCTGGGTCTTCTTTCAAGTCTTCATACTGCATTTGTTTTCTTTTGAGTTCATTACTCCTAATTATACCTTTTCATGCTATTATGAATAGTGACTAACTATTCTTCCAGTTCAGATCTGTCTGATCATCTATTCTATTCTATTCTATTCTATTCTATTCTATTCTATTCTATTCTATTCCGTTCATCTTTTTCTAATACTTTTCTCTGACCATTAGGTCCCCAGCATCAGTTAGGCGGCATGAACCACATTGTCAGAGCACATTACTTGTTGCAGTCTGTGGTAATGTTACCAGTTAAAAGTGTGCTCTTCTATGCTAGCTTAAACGTTCAGCAAATACTTTAGTTTTTATTACAAATTTCCAACTCAATATCTAGGCGTTTTTCCCCAAACCTTGTCTCTAGCTCTTTTCATTTTCATTTTAATCAGTCCAATAACCTGCTTAGTTATTCACTGGAAATTATTTCAGCCACATTTCTTTGGAATTAAGGTTTCTGACAGAAAATCCAAGGCTGAAAAGAATGGTTAATTTCTTTGTTCTTTCTTCATTCGTATAAATTTCAGTTGAAATCAAATAAGCTTGAATCTTTTCTCTCACCAATTTCATTGATGTATTTCAATGGACTTCATTGTAGCTCTTTCTGATTTACATAGCCATCTTCAACAGAAGGATTTGGTGAGTTTGCCTTAGCAGCAACCCAGCAAAACCCACAAAATTTGGCTAGTTGGTGTTAACAGCAGAAGAGTTTCTAAAGTTAAAGAAAATATGCTGATTTATGCTGATCCACTGCAGTATTAACAATATGGGCCTAAAATACAGTCAAATCAGTGGACTTTCAAAACATCTCTCATTTTTAAATTAAGAATGCGATGGAAGAATGTATTTAAACATAATGTTATTCTTCTAATTTCTTCAAGCAGTTTACTATGCTGAAACAATGTTTTCATATTAAAAGTTCAAAACCATATGGCAGGTTTTGCATTTTAGAGCTAATATGTAACATCATGTTTCCTCATCAACATCTATTTGCCACAGTGCTCAGAGCATTCATGAATGTCCTCCTTGAGCAGAGGGGTCAATTTAATTGTGCTGATTTAATTAAAGAGAGGAGGAGAGAGTTTCAAATCACTTTGATACTTTTACTGTAAAGCCAAAATGCAAATATGGATTTGCTAAATGCTTTAGTAGCTGCTAAAAGTGAAGGTTTAAGAGTGATTGTATCACAAAAATGCCTTTTTTACAGCTCAGAGAGGCAGCTCCAGTTATCTTAACATCACTGTATTCTTGTAAAAAGCTACTTTTCAAAGTGAAGCTTCCAGTAGCAAGAAACCTTTTGTTTTCTTTTTCTAGAGTTTTTGGCTGATTAAATTATTTAAATTAATTTCTTCAAGTACCTCTGAAGTCTCCTTTCAGAGAGGATTGGGACACTTAAGTGTCTGTTATGGCCTTATCTACACACTGACATTGTGCAAATAGATAAACCAGTGTACACCCAATTTTGCATGCAGTTACAACCCTGCCAGCTCAGTTTTACTTTAGGAATGAAAACGAGTTGCAGCTGGCATTTTTAGACTAGTATAAATTTGCTTGATCTCTAGGATGGACTTTGCTGACTAGAAAACAAAATTAACATTTCCCAGAATTGATATCATTGTAACAAACCTTTGTGTAGAGTAGACATCTACCCCACTAAAAACTGTTTTGAAAATGGAGCTCAGAAGCAGGTTTTAGGTGCCTAAAGATACACATTGCCAGATGGGATTCCCAGAGGTGCTTTAGCATGTATTCAGTCATGATCCACTAAATGTTTTTCCTGTAGAGGGTACGCTCCAAAATGAAAACTGCAATACGAAGGAAAGCACCTGAAAAGAAGCAGTGTTTACAAAAAAAGGGAACTTGAACAACTCTCTGTCACAGTGGATAAAGATGCTAATTTTTTTCCCCCTGAAATGTGCTTATCATGTTCTCAGCTAGCCACAGTGCATATGACGGAGTTGAGGTGAGAAAAACACCCAGTCGGCGGCAGCAGCGACTTGGAACAAAGCTGCATTGTAATGGATTAGGAAGGGTGGCTTCTTATCTTTCACATACTACATTCCTGGTTCAAACAAGGAGGTACACACATTGAAATTAATGTTCCTGATAGTCCTCCTCTCTGCCTTCCCCAACTGGTTTATCCCCTTACCTCTTCAACAACCTCCTTACAGGTGTAGAAAAGCTAAGATCTATGAGGACCAGGCACTGGAAACAAAGGTACAAGTAACTTTGATCAAGGAAACTTATCTTTTCCTAGCACATAGCAACATGTCAAGGGGCACAAAAAGTTCAAATGACAAGTGAAGAGATATAGAAAAATATTAAGTACTGAACAATGCATAAAGAAGCAGAAGTGCAAATGGGAACCATGGCATACAATGGGAAACACTACAGCTTAGGGCTCTGTTATAGCCCTGACCACAAACACAACATCTGGGGAAAACAGTCTAGTTACCTTATGTCTCTGTGGTTGTGCTGCACCGGGATGCAGAGCTGGACCTGTAGGGCTGTTTTCCCCAGAACACCACCCAGGCCCTGCATGGGCCATCAGTCTGGCTATGAAACATGGATATTCAGCAGGGAGTGTGGCTGACACCGTCCTGCCATGGTGCTTTGGAAGAGGAGGGCAGCTGTATGGTTTTGAGATTTGAGAAGTAGTCTTTACAGGTGTTCATGTCCCATAGGACTTTGGACATTGTCCCGCCATCCTTTGTCCTAGGAGTAGATGCTAGAAGTGTGAGGAAAACTACCTCAGGGAACAGTTATAAGGAAAATATAAAACGCTGCAGAACTTCAGCCAAGACTAGTGTCAGTACTGGATTTACTGTACAAACTGAGTAACTATTGATAATCAGTTTATTAAGCACTAAGGGTTGTGACAATTATTTCATTGGGGGCACAGTTCAACATTTCTTGAAATATCATAATATTTATGTGATACAAAAATATTAATTTAGGTACTTCCTGTTAGGTTCTCTCATTTGAAATTGTGGGGTTAGGTATTCACAAGAATTCACAAGGAGAAGTCTGTGTGCATAAGAAATAGGCCCAGCCAGGGATCACATGTTTCATGGTGGGATATAGCCTAAAAAAAACCCCTTCCAACTTTAAATATTATTGTTTTCCTAAATTAACTCTGAGAGATTTTAATCTAGATCTTGGGTCTCTGCCAGGGAACACACACCGCTCCCCACATCCCTGAGAACATTGTGGAGTCCTGTACAGTCAGCTGGCATAATAATGAAATAGCAACCAGTTAACTCTATCACTTCTTCATAAAGTCCTCTCTAATGCCGTTCCTTTAACTCATTGTAGTTTCCCAATTAGCACCCTGTGCGGGGGGACACAAATCCTTTGTTGTCTTTTGAGGGGTTTTTAAGGAGGTCACAGGACTATTTAGTGAAACTAAAAGGAGGACTTAATACACCGGATTACTTCCTGCAGTTCAAAGGGGTAACTCTTCAATAATACTGATTAACAGGTCAGGCTGGATCAGGGAAAGGTAGTTAGAATGCCTTGAGATGGTGCCTGAGAAGGAGTCTCGGTGAAGAAGGATTTACGGTGACTGGAAAGCTCTGAGAGCACATTGTTGGGGCCTGAATTCAAGGGGGGGTGCAGTGAAAGCAGGTTGGTCAAACACAAAGCAAGTGGCGTGTAAACAGGATACTCCAGAGTATGCCCTTGCGATGCATGAAACGCATCCTTGAGCTAGATTTTTGTCCCACCTAATTAAGGCAAACGGTGATGTTGCTTATAGATCTCTGTTTTCAGTCCTTGTCAGGGAAAATTCTCCTGATGAACCTCATGGGATATAACCTGGATAGAGGAGAGAAGGTGGAGAATGGAGTTTTGCCAGTGCACTGTGAAGCTACGTCTGGGTTAGCTTCCAATGAATCATCGCAGCCATCTGGGGAAAGGGGGAGGAATTCCCTCACTTCTTAATCAACCTATCTGTGTTTTAAAAGGGAAATATTTTTCAGTAAGATGCACTGTGCGTATCTGGCACTTGGCCTCTTGTTACTGCCAGCTGTCACTCTGATAATGTGTTATAAATGATAGCACACCAAGCAGAAAGGGCTGCAAGCCCATGTGATTGTATTGCATTATCAAAGTGACAACCAGAAAGAACAAGAGCTCTGGCTGCTGAATTGATCCATAAGTAGATTTTGTAGTGTTGATATTACTATTTATAGACAAAAATGAGGCTTAAACATTTTTAATATTTTCCCAGCAGGAGTCAGGACACTGTTAGGACTTCAGTATGCAGATAGCTGGGGTAAGGCACAACATAAAACTTGTTTAAAATTCTGTTTTCATAAACTAAAGCAGGCACACCAATGATTTTTAATGAAACTAATTCAAGTATATACTTATAATTTCACATCCGTAAGCACATGAATTTTAAGTGATGTAAACTGGCATCATTCCCTCAATAAATCTGTGCCTACATCATCAGGTGCCATGGAGATACCTACACACGTGACAAAAACCATGATTGTTGGACAGTGTATGGAGGTTCAGAAGGAGCAATGCATATATGGTGCAGGTGGAACAAAGCTGGTAAAATCTGCTGCAGAATCTGAGTCGGGGCCCTTGGGTCAGTACAGTTGTGGGGAAAGTCTTTCTGATGATATCCAGGAGATACTGTCACCTTTCAGTGCCATACCTAGCTCTGTGACTCTGCTCTTCCATAATGACTTTGGTGACCCAGGAGAAAGTTCTTACTGTGTCTGGATGAGGAGAAGGATTTTTCAAGCAGAAAGTAACTCAGCATTAGCAGAAGGCTGAAGTCAGTGGTAGTCTGGAAAACTTTTCTGGGGCTTCTCTCTCCCAGAAAGTCAAAGCAAATCTCCAGCTGAAGGTATAAAAGGAGTTTGTCATAATTGCATGCTCTCTAGTTCTTGGTTTTATCTCCATTTGGAAAAGAAAGTAATAAAATGATAAAGGAAAGGCTGTAAGATTTGCTTGTTTGGTCTACGGTGATCTTCCATGCCATAAAGGCTTTTCTGGTCTTCTGTACAAAGTCTAAATGTTGTTACTCGGAATCCTGTCAACTTTTGGTGTTTCTGAGTGTTTCACAAGATAAAGCAGTCACAGTTTCTTCTGGGAGATATCTACAAGCACCAAAAATATGTGCACAACAGCTCCTTCCACAGCAAGCATTACTGGGTAAAGTTCAAAAGCCTCAGAGACCAACTCAGAGGTCTGTTGTATTGGTCCATAACTCGTATGACCATGTCCTAAGACACAGGGTTTGTCTTTCTGAGGAGTGGTGGAAGGGGACAGGTAACAGACAAAAAGTGTAGGAGGAAGCATTGCTCTCATCCCACCCAGAAGTGGACCAATGGAGGGTTCAATACTCTTATGGAAAAAACCAGATCCTACTGCAAAGACCTGCTAAAAGGTCCAATGTAAAAAGAGAAAAACTAGCCGTGTACTTGCCACAGATTAGTGCCATGAATCTATTCAACATTCAACACAACCTTTCAACAGAAATTTCTGTAAACTGAAATGACAAATTTTCATGAATTAACACTGCTCATGTCATTCAAGGTAATCACTCTACAGACAGCTGGAAACAATGTTTCAAAACAAATTAATGCTAAGGATATTAAATGATGTAAATATGTCAAGAGATATAGACATGTCATTTGATGTAATTATACCAAAGGGACATTTCTACTGAGCAAAAGCTAAGTAAATGGTTAAGTATCTGTAAGAAAATACCACAGAAGTTATTCAATGAATAAATACTCCCTGCTCCATATCTTTACATGACAGTGTTGTTATCAGGCAGTACACTCATATTTTACTATCCACTAGATTCATACTGAGTAAATTGCTTTGCTCTTACAGCCTTACATAGGAATGCAGTGCAGTCACTGAATTCAAACAGATTTAGAAATCTTTAGGGTCAGAAGGGGAGGTGATGATTATCTTGTGATATGTAGGAACCATAAAAAGTTATGTAGCTATTTTCAGAGTGAGAGGACTGATGATTTCCTATATAATGCATGTGAACTCTGCTTAGACCATAGTCAAGGAGGGAAGACCAGGTGGATGGAGGGTCGGTGCTAAGTCATGGTAACAGCCTTAAGAAAAAGGAATGACTGGTTATGGTTAGCACTGATAGAAGTGTAGCCAGAAGATGCCAGAAATCTTCATGCCTAGCTGTCACTGATGTTCTTCAGAAAACTTGCATTTGTTTTAGAGAATCATGATGGGCTGAGTTCACTGGTTATGAAAAGCTTCATTGGTTCCAGTGGAATTTCTCATGGAGCGATGAGTAAATAACCTCATGGCTCAGCTGAAATAAGGGCAATATCTTTGACATGGAGTCAGCAGACACCATTTAATTTTTGGCTGGGGTGGGTGGATTAAACCAGGATGTGTATGTCTGAGTCTGGGCTTGAAGGAGACTTCTTAGTTCAGCATTCTCAGACTTTAGGTCCAAATTTTTATTCACTACAGGGTCTCATTAGCTACTCCAGCTACTCCAGAAAGATGTTACTGGCTCAGCATCTAATATTTACGTCCCCTTAGCTGACCTTTCCCACCTGCTCACATCACAGCTATACTTAAATAAATAAGTGTAAAACATTAAAATATGGGATATATGTATAAATATTAATTTAAGAAAATTGTCTAACTTTCTCCCTATTCCTACACTTCTACCTTTCTGGTGAGCAAAACTCATGACAAAGCTGATACTCTAAATTTCAGCATTTGTAATGAATTGTCTGGCAGCTGCTTTTAACAGAAACATTTAACATGGGTGTTTTCCTGTCCTTCCTCTCACTTCTCTCTTCAAGGTAAGAAGACTGCAGCTATTTTCTCCACTGCTGGAGCTGCCCCTTCTGCACAGCACCTCATGGCAGTGCCTAGGTCCATCTTCTGTAGTGAAGTCATCATTCCCATTTCAGGCAATTCATGAAAAACCCACATTTCAGAGGTTAATTGGCTGATAGAGGTTAGCAGCATGGTTTGCTGGGAGCCCCTCTTCCTCTACGCTTGCCCTCGCCACCCCAATGCCCTCTCTTTTGTGGGACCCATTTGGTATCTGCTCAGAAGTATTAGAGTTAGTTTCTAACCTAAAAGCTAGAAAAACTCTTGTGGAAAGAGGGAAAACAGAGGAAAAAGTCTCAGGGGAAGCCAGCAAAGGACTGTATTTTCTAGCAGGTTTTTACATGATCTTGAACAAGTCTTTGATCATGACTGAGAGCTTTGGTTGCTACTGTAGTACAAGTGATAACGGTATGCATTAGCTGCCTTATGCTGTAACCATGCATGTGTTTTCTTGCTGAAAACAGGGGGAAATTAGCTGTTTAGTATCCCTGGAAGCTTTTGTCAAGACAATTTTTTTCTAGCCAACCTATTCCTCAAAGCAAAGTGACAAATATGTAACTTTCTGTTTAACTTTTTTTTTTTTTTTTTTTTTTTTCACCCTTACAGTGCCCAAGATTAACCTTTGTTCAGAGTGATTCTGCAACCTAAAAATCCAAGTTAGGACTTGGTTTTAGTTCTGTAATATATTGATACTTCTGCTATTCCAAGTTCTTGCTGGGGTCAGGAAACAAAGACATATCTGTAAAAATAACTGCACCTCACTCCAGTTGTTCACATACCATATTGCAGATCTGTATCCAACAGACATCTGAAAGCACCATGGCCTTCAGCTTCTTCAGACTTCTGCTCTAATGCACAATCTTAACAGTTGCCTCCTATGCTTTCGTACCTCGGACCAGCACATCTGACTCTCAAGCACACCATCATTCTGGAAGTTACTCTGCCTTAGCCTGACTGATCAGATTTTGCATTAGGTTGGAAATTAGAGGAAGTCAAGAAGTATGCCTAAACAATTTGCCCTGAGTGAGCTAGCAGAATAACTGCAGAGCTGAGACCTTCTCCTTGTCTAATCCCTTAGCCACCGACCAGGCATGCCTACACGTTAGGTGACTCAACAGCACTGCCTCGTGCTATGTAGACAAGAGAACTATGTGCAAGGAACTGCAGGAAGGGAACAGCATGAAGAGTTTGTGCTCTTTACTGCATTCACCCCGTTTCATCTCCTGGGTGTACTTTCTCATGGTATACCAGCTTCGGTTTCCCACCTTTCTTCTATTGCCCTCACAGCCATATTCATTATCAAATTATTGTAGCAGTAAATCCACTCTCTGACTTTTGGGACAAGATACAGGTACCAAATAAAGTGAGAGTGCATAAAGCTATTACTCAAGAGATTGTCTTTATAATACAAGAGGCACCACTCCCAGTGGCTGGCATGGAATTAAAGTAGAGTTAAACCACTAACACTCAAGTCAGAGGATATTTCTTAGGAATTAATGACTAGATGGGAGGAGCTTGTATGGCCAGAGGCAAAGTCAAAGCCATTAACCTCTACCCGTCACTTAGGAAACATCCTCTCCTGAAGCTGTTATCGCAATTTTATAATCTAAAAGATGGAAATAAATATGGAAGTCTATAGTAGCCCGTATTTTTCATGAGCAATGCATCGTCAATTAGTATGTTCACAGCAGTTTTAGAGGATTGATGCCCAGGATATAGACAACCCAGAGGCAAAATTCTCTCTTCAAATTTAATTTGTTCTATAATAATTTCTCACTGAGGAAGCATAATGATTCCGCAGACAGAGGCTAGCATGTATCGAGGAACGGTTTGCAGAAACACTAAAAAGTTTAAGGTTCTTTGGACAGCAACAGTATTAAGTCTGTGTGATAGCATCAATATGTCCCTTCACTAGCTGCAAGCATGACACATTCTGACTTCTTCCCACCCTTCACCCATGTGACTGCTCTTGGATGGCCGGTGGAGAGCTTACAACTTGCTAATAGACAGTCATGATCTGCTGTCCTTGGGGACTTGCTCTGGCACCTTGGGTTATGTCTTCTGCAGCTATTCCTGATCCACTATCAGTGCAGCAAGCAAATCTTATCTACAGACAGGCCAGACAAGGCAAACTCTGGAAGTCACCAAAGTCTCACCTAACTGGGTGCTGGCAAGCTCTGTGTCACAACAAGACTGCCATGCCAGATGGGCATGGAACCATGACATGAGGATCCATCACACACAGCAACTTGGACTCGCCAAGCTATAGCAAAGCCTTAGGCCATTTTTGCTCCCATGATTCTTTTTTTTTTTTTTTTTCTCAGCTAAAAGTTTCAAACTTTACCAATCTTAAAAATTTCCAAACCTGAAGTTAAGTAGTTATGCAGTAGTGAATTAGGTTCACAGCTCTGGAGTGCCTACAGCTTTGGTTTATCTAACCAAACACTGGGACTGCTCAGCACTTTGAAAGATCATCTGGCTTGTGCCTTCTCATGCACAAATTTATGCACAGGCTCCTTTTAATAAGCAAATACATAAATTTGAAATAAAATGTTAGGCATCTGTTTTCTATTTTTCCATCTAGAGGCCTAGTTTTGGGCACCCAGGTTTGAAAATATTAGCCTTAGCTAATCTACATCTCCAATGGGTCGATTTTTGACACAAATGTAATTTTTTCCTCCAGAAAGCACACAGTTATCATGAGGAAATAATTTTGACCCCCCCCAAAAAGGTCTTTCTATCTCTGAAAATGATTTCACTGGAAATTTGTCTGCCAAGCTAGTCATTTGTAAGAGGTGATAAAGAATGGAAGACATGCTTTACCACTACTATGTGGACAGAGCCAAGCTATTTAAATTCCCCTAATTTTCTAGTTTATGTCATAGTGCCTACTCTTTGATGCATAAAATCCTTAATAATTTGTTTGATAAACAAAGGAATGGTGCTTTCATTTTTACTGGGTACATTGATTTTTCTTCATGACCTCCAGACTACCAACCACAAACCTCATCTGTTTTTTTTTCCTATTAGCTGGTAAAAGTTAATTGTTGAAATTATTTTTCAGCAAGTTTGCTGCCCATAGTAAGAGACTGAGAACATGAAGTAAGAAGGGAAATGTTGAAGACTGTTAGATCCAACTGAGCTTTGAATATTTATAATACCTCAAGCGATGGCTATGGATCTGCGGGTCAGGCAAGGTATGGTGCTGCATGAAACACAATTTGAGGCTTAACACAGAAAATATTGGCTAAAGTTTTACAGGCCTGCTGAGACAGGGTACCAGGGTAGATGACTGTACCAGGCTTTCCTGGCCTCAGAGTCTGTGACCACAAATGCATAAGGAGGGGAACTGTGTCTATCGTTGTGCACTTGGTGGGCAATGGAGGAGGAACAACGAGTTGAGGCCACTTCTGCACTCCTTCATTCATGGAGTTGCCAGTCCCCCAGTCACCATGAATGACTTACTAGCTGCAGCACCCAGGCTTTCTCCTCTACTGCTGCGGCCGCCCCGCCAGGGGTGATGCGGGCTGGAGCCGTCGCAGCTGCTCCACTCCCTGCACTGACTCACCCACAACCCACGATGGGATCCCAGGAGTGCCTGAGTCACCCGCTCTGCACCTCCTTCACATGGGAACGGAGGGGCAGCAGGGGAACTCCAGCCCAGGGCAGGGTTTGTCCTGGGGTTCCCTCTCAGACATGCGCTTGAGTAGGAGGACACAGCCCTCGATATCTGGGAGGGCTTTGGGGAATGCCACAGTGCTTTGCAGCCAGTGAGGGATGGTCTGCCATGGGGAAACATCTGCTGCAACAGAAGAAAGTTGTGGTTCCCATGCAATATTAAATGGCATGAGATCCTGGTGCCTCAGCAAAAGACTCTTACTGTTCAGCTTGCTCACAGCTTGGTCAGCAGAATTTCCTGGTTTGGAATTTTGTTTGAGGGGGCCACCAGACTGTGGCCCCAGTGGGAATGGGCAGCTGCTGGGACTGCTTGCTGGGGAACAAATGGATGGCAGGACACCACCTCCCAGCTTCTTGGCTAAAACTGGGTGTCTGATGCTCCCCTCTGATGTGGGTTGCACTTTACCAGAAATGCTGCAGCTGCTGGGCTTAAACTAGCTGTTTGGGAAAGAAGGAAATTGAACCCAAACCATGTGGATTTGCAATAGCATCTCTCCATTCTTGCCTTTTCTTAGTCATTGTGAGAACCTCTGATTCCTTCTGGATATCACTGGGAGTTCAGAGGCATGCAGGAATCTCCTGTATTTTGGGTGAATAACCTTGGCTCCAAGGGACAAACTCTGGTGGTTTATGCCGGTGTCTACATGCCATGCCAGCACACTGTACTGATGGCAGTAGACAGACCATGTCCTGCCTATATATGAAAATTTTGTCTATAGTTGGATGGTGGTCTCTGTGCAGGTGGTTTGCTGATACTTGGCATCAGGCTTCACAGTGTGGATACGCCTATGTAGGGGGTCTAAGTGTTTGGAAAGCTAGAAAGAAGACACAATTTGGGATATGTTACCTAAATAGAAACAACTGGAATGGAAAACATCTTGAGTCGCTAAATTTAGTATCACAGTAATATAATCTGATTTGGGTTAAAATCTAAGGAAAAGAAATATTAAAGTTCCCCTCGGGACCTAGACTACTGATAGCTAGATGATGAGCACTCAGCAAAAATTAAACAGGAGAGAAACACTAGATAAGAACAGCAATGAGCTTTATGAATAGCAATAAACCACATCTAGACCCGTAATGTGTGATTCAGACGTTCACTGAATTCATGTGTCTCATCTGGGAAATTTTACTCTTTTCTCTGGCTCAGGCCTCTGACTGAAGCAAATTTAAACTGTATTCTTGCTTTGAAGAAAAACATGGTTCTTGCATAAAAGTCAGAGTAGGCTGTTGTGAACTGTCGTGCAATGAGGAAAGACTACATTTGCACATGCTGCTTTTGCCAAGAGATTCTAAGTTCATAGTAACAGCCAGTGCCTTTACAGTTTTCCTGGAGCTTAGTGAGGCAAGGAAGGCTACAATTGCATTAAAAATTAAATGGAAAGAGCAGTCATAACTTGTAGGCAAACACAATGAATGAACAATAATGGGCTAGCCAAGTCTTAGAGGACGTAAATCTTTCCATCTGAGGCAGCCGAAGGACTTTGTAACCGTATGATTAGCACTTGTGTTTTGGTTGGATTGGAATGCAGTTAAGGATGTTGTGGGTTCACGTCCACTTGCTGCAGGTGGTGAAAACCAGAATGAGCAGGATCCTACACATCTCTGGAGCTGTTCTGATAACCACGGACAAAACAACTACCAGGGCTCCTACACCGTGAGACAAGAAACAAAGAGAGGCACAGCTTACTGTTGCAGCTGGGAGCTAAAGTAGGTCGGCAGTGAAAATATTTCCTTATCCACCAGACTCTATCTGTACTTTTTAATGTATTCTTGATATGACATCCCCCAATTTACATTCTCTCTCTTTCTCTCTCTTACAATTGGTTTGTCACGAACATTGAAATAATGTCAGTAGCAGCTGAAGCTGTCCCACCAGAGCCAGCTCAGGTCCAGCCCAGCTGTGATCCACATGGCAGGTCAGAGGCTGAGGAAAGCAGAGCTGGTTTAAATCCAGTTTGTTCACCATGGCTCCAGTTCAATGGCCTCAGGACAACCCTGAACAACAGTAGCAGTCACGTTAACAAGATCATTGCTCAGACCATTGCTAAGAGGTGGTGTATTAGAAAGCAGTGAAGGTTGTTGCTCTCTTAGGTCCATTGTAGCAGTCCTTCTCCTCTTTCTCCTTTAATGACAAGGTGTTTGGCATATGACTTATTAGAATGGCAAAAGATAAATTAGAGTATTTTTATCCTTCCAAGCCATACACTCAATTAGTTTCATTTCATAGTCCTTAAAGATCTGGAAATCTCTCTACGTAAACATGGACAGATTGAGGCCATTTATTCACCAATGTTCCCAGGACTAAATTTTCCATGAAGTAAATTATTGTCTATTATCAATAGTGACTTCTAATTAGCTGAGAGGAGGCTGTAAATGTTCAGAAAGTACATAAACTTAAAAAATTAATATTCTGATCAATAATGGCCTGCTGATATACAACAGGTCATAGCTTTCTTCATATGCTAATGTACTAGCATGCATTTTTTCTAGAACATTTATTGATGTTTCCAGAAATCAGTGTAACTAATCAGTGGGAAAATACTCTCTCTGCATACATATGTCACTCATTAAAACCACAGTCAGAAAATCTGTTCAGGAGTCAGTATGGAGTCTGCTACAGCTAAGGTGATAAGAAGAGTTGGTTTCAGATGGAAGTTTCTTTCTCGCTTACTTTCCCTGATTGCTCCCGGGCATCAGATAATCTGGGGTGCCAGAACTGTGTGTGTACTGACTTATCTGAGATCGCAGATGTTTCTTTGCCCAAAGCTTGTCTGGAGCCAATGTGGCAAGACCTGCAGTGCTTAAGGTGCAGCCCAGAAAGAAGTGCAGGAGCTGGCATCACTCTTGACTGCCTGTATCTTCCTATCTTGAAGGAAAAGTTACCTGTGTACATGTGGATCAACTGGACGTGACCTTCAGCATGAGTCCAGAATGAGGCTCAAATTCACATGTGTCAAACTGTTTAGACACAACTCTAGTGGGAATCTTTATTTCTCTGAGGGAAATTGAATTTTTTTAAGACAGCATCAACTTCCACCAGAAATGCTGCATGTTTTTCACTCATCACTGCAATAAGAGAAACAATTCTAAACCACTCTCTCTTCAGAACTGTGGAGAGATGGGAGTTTTATTTCCTCAAAAGCAAGATGTCATAAGCCTGAGCTCTTTTTTTATCATATCATATCGATCTGTCTGCCCAGTTTGTCACCCTCAAATCTCAACACCTCTCCCGATAAGCATCTCTGTCAAGACTTTGTTGTCCTGCATTTCTGTGTATGCTGAAAAAAAATGTCCTAAACTCTCCTAATGCTGAAAATCCATCCCATTGTATTTTACAACTGCATGAGAGACAAGAGCTGTGCATCATTATTGGAGTTCTTTATTGACTGTATAGCACTCAGACAATCGTAAAAACAGTATTTTGTCTTCTGAGCATCAGTGGCTTGACCTCTGTCACCGGTCTTTATAATTCAGTTATTTTTAGGGTTCTTTTTTCCTTTCTGGCTAGGAGCTAATGCAGTCTCTCCCATGAACTCTGAATCTCTTCCAGAAGATGTCCTGACCTCAGGATAGGAAGTTCCTACCTTCCCTGGAGTTTCCTGGCTCAGGTCTCAGCACAGCTGTCTCATGTTCAGGTCTGACCTCCATGGGGTCCGAGAGGGCTCAGGGCTCAGCAGCAAGGGGGCACTCAGACTTACCCCATGGACTGTCCTTGAATATGTAATTCCTCTTGCTGCAGCACCCCTTGGTGCACCGTGCTGCTGGCGTGTCCATTCAGCCTACCTGGACAGCAAGGTGTGGGGCTGCGAGCTACCTTCCCCCATCCCGTATCTCCAGGGACTTGCTCCGGGAGGTGATAAGGGAGCGTGGGTACTTCCTGGGTGTGGGGAGATTCCTTGAGCTTGGTCTTTTCATGCAGGTGCTAGAGGGGAGATTCTTGTCTTCTTTCGAGCATAGAGTAGCTGCAGGCACAAACCAACCACTTGTGTGGGGAAGAGTGGGGGATGATCTTTCACACAGGCCCTTCAGATGGGATGTCCTCTTGCTGCGCAAACAGGTTAGAGATCAATTGTGCGTAGGAGTTTTCCCTGTGCCCTATCAGGAACACTTCCCCCCCCCTCCCTTCCAGCTTTGCATGCCTCCTGCTGTTCTGCCTTTTATCCTCCAGCCTCCAGGTAGTTGGATTCCAGTGATGTACTCAGAGATGAGAGGCCCTGTAAGATGCTGAGGCTGATACCAAAACTCATTGCTTTCAGGGAGTCAGCCCGGGCACAGGCTGCTGTATGTGACAGCAGTATTAGCTAATGGTGCTGAAAAGGTAGGGTAGTGAACATCAAGTTCTTGCAGCCTCCTTGGGCAAAAGAATTTTGCAAAAGAAAAACTTGCAGTTATTATCCTCTCTGGCAGCCTCTTGTTTCCTTTTTTATAAGGTACCTGTCAAGAAATATTTCTGATGGGCTGCTATAACATGCCAAATTTCTTCATATCTAATGCTTTAAGTTTAACTATATTTATCTTGTTTATGAAAGCTGACAAGTGATACAGCCATAATAATGCCAGCAGAAATTGCACAGCAATTTTACTCGGGTTCTTTTCAAGTCAGTGGAACTGTTAAATGAGATTAGTGCAGTAGAAGGGTTTATTGCGGCCATGAGAAACCAGATAGACACATATCACAGAGAACCAGTGATATACTAAGAGGATCACATACAGAGACATTGTGCCAGGGGGGGATTGGCAGGATAATGTAAGCATATCTTTTAGCTCTGTGGAGCTGTGTCTTACTGTATTTCTGATATGGTTCTCCACTCATCCCAACAGCTGTCTTTTCCTTTTCTTCTCCAACCCTTCATATATCTTTCAGTTCCTTATTCTGACACTGGTCACGCTTGTAGCTTGATGAGGTTTGTTAGCAATAGTGGGGAACTGAAAACAATGGTCCCTATTATTCTCCTTGCAACCTTAGAGTAGCCATAGAAAATGTATGTGTTGATGGCTATTGCTTTTTTTTTGTTTGTTTCTTCTGTTTTCTCTCTTTAAAGAGGATGCCTTAGTAAGACTGTAACTCACTGCTGAAGTAGTTATCTACATAGATAAAGAAATCAGTCATTTCCCTTCAATATGTGAAGTGCTGCTAATACGTTTGTTGTATATATGACATTTTTTATATATATACACATATATATGTTTTTATATACGCAAGTCCATGTTGGCCACCATCAGGGACTGAACCAGAAACTTCTGGAGCAAAGAGCATCTACGTGTACTTGGAAGTTTAGCAGCAGCCTGCTGCATAAGCTCCCATTCTCTCTGGAGCAGATATAAGTAACAGCAGCTCACATAAGGGCTCATTGAGATGTTGCTCTGAGGTTCCAGCTGGGATGCAGTCCTTTTCTCCCTGACTGAGTAGAAGCCCAGCTCATGCTCAGCTCATTTCCTAAAGCCTACTTCCTACATGCCATGAAAGGCTATTCAAATTTCAGCCCTGGTGAGAGGCAAAGGGCAAAGCTAGAAGCATGTCCAACTACCAGGTGGAGCAGTCAGCTAATTTATCTCCAGCAGCGATATAGGCTGATAGACACAATGAAGATGTAAGGAAAGGAGGAGCAGCTGGGCAGTGGACAAGCCTGTAAGCCTTCCAGCTCTCTGGAACATGGTTTGAATTTGTTCCAGCCATTCAAAATGATCTTTCACTCCCTGGCAGAAGCTCACAAAGTTTCTTAGCTAAGCAAAGAGAGCACAAGTCTTCTTTGTGCATGGATAAAGACAGACACTGGTCACTTGATTATTGTTGTTGAGAACATAAATGAGTGCAATGTTGCAAATGCCATTGAAGGAAGTGAGAGGCTCCCTCATGAGAAGGCCTTGGATGCTATTTGTATCCAGAAGTGTTCTGAGATGAAATCATAACTCTCTGGCTGAGTGATCATCCTTGCACTCTGATGTGTTGTCTTTTAACTGCACTCAGGAGGTTACTGATGAAAGCAATACATTTCTTTACCTCCCTACCAAGAATTTTCCTTCTGTTTCATCAAAGTTTCCTTGTGGATACACGTGCTTCGCAATGATGCTTACAGACTTTCCTCTGCAGACCTTAGGAAGGGTCTGTACCCACAGCTAGTAAGTCGCTTTCCATACCCCAAATGCTAACAAGCTAAACAGGAGAAAGATTATTCTCCAGACTTTACAGATGGTGAACAGAGGCACAGATAAACTACACAACTTGCTTGTGGTTATTCTGGAAATCTGTAACAGAGCCAGCCCTTGAACCAAAATTTCTGGTGTCACTGTGCCAGACTGCAACCACAGTCTGGCCTTTCTCTCTGAAGGTACATATTTGTAGAGTTTTACGGTCAGAGGAATGACCACCTTATCTAGTCTGACCTCCTCTGTGTCAAGTCCAAGAATTTATTTGATCAAAGCATATTTTACAGGACAGAATATAGTCTTGGTTTGAAGACACCGGGACATAAGGAATAATTTTACAACTTCCCTCTGTACTCTATTCTACTGGTTAATCATCTTTGCTGCTAACTTATTATTCATATGAATGAGTCTGGCTTTAATTTGGTTCCTGCAATGATGCTTTTCTGCTAGATAAAAGGGCCCTTCACTATCTGTGCTTTCTTCCTCTCCTCTTCACAGACAATTTTTTCATGTGCCTGGAAAAGCAGTCAGGTTGACAAGTTACTTGCTACTGAATCCTGGGGATGTTTTTCTTTCACCTTGTGCCTGTCTTTGGTATTTTCCCCCCTTTTTCATAGTGCAATAATTAGAAAGCTTTAAAGAAAACTGAGAGGGGGAGAATGAAGGAAGTCGGCAAGCAATGTTCTTTACTGTTCTTCCAAGTGCAGTGACGAATGTGTAACCAAAGCAAGACAATTGACAGCACTGATGCCAAATTATGCTCTCATTCATATTTTGAGTGAGACCATTTGAAAACTGCTTCTGTAAGATATTACTATGGGGACCTACTTTACATTAAATGGGAATATCAGCAGAATATCTGCTACTGGTTACTGATTACACAGGAATCCATTCCTGGTTTGACGAGCCACTGTTGCAGTGAGGTTTCTCATTGCAACACTGGGGCACAGAATATGTTGTGGACTATTTCTGGTAAGAAGAAAGTCCCAAGACCACAGATCTTGGCCTTTTACCATTTACTGAAGCCTAGACTTGACAATATACCACTGTTATTACATGACAAGTGGTTTTTTGTGGGCTTGGTGGCCACCAGATGGGTGGCATTGGAATGATATGAAACATATAGTTGGGAAAATGCCTGGGAAGATCCACAAAGGTGAAAAAATGTAGGAACTGAATCATAAATTGTATCTTTGTTTATAAAGCACATGCATAAGTGGCTAGGGCATTAAAAGGACCCTTCTTCCCACGTGGATGTTATCTAGGTTGAGATGATAGTCTATGGTTTGTTTCTGTAGAGTCTAAGGTCTCTTATTCTGCCTAGAAAATAGCTCAGATCTATATCTTTCAAGAAAATCCTCTGATTTACATGTGACCCAGAGCCCATTAGTCTCTGTGAGTATATAGACCACTAACACATGAAAAGTGTGAAAGCAGAACGCAGCGGTGAGAAATGAGCCAATACTGATTAACCACAGTTAAAACTAAAGATGTGATATCATCAAACCTTCAGAGAAAAATCCAGGAACATCAGAAGATGTAAAATCTTAAGAGAAAGGGCAGAAAGGCGGAAGAAGCAGAAGCTCATGAAGATCAAGGTTTAACCTGTCCCAGGGAGCAAAAGGACAAGTGACTGACAGCTGTCCATCCAGTAGAGACTCACTGGGGGGAATACAGTGCAACAGCACATGATAAGTCTTATTAATGCTTAGCCTACTAGCGAGTTAGTCCCAATTCATTACTGCACAATTTGGCAATAAATAGTGATTCTGTGCTTGTAAATTGTGTGGCGCTAGTAAGCCCAGTGAAAGGCACCCAGAGAAACGTGACACAAAGATTTGAGGGTTATTTAACAGCCGTGGTGAAGGGAAATAGGGTAAATGACCCTATTTTCTTCAGCCAAATGTTAGAGCCATTTTTCATAAGGCTCAATTTTCCACTTTGTTTAAGGAGCAGAAGTAGCAGTTATCACTAGTCTTTGCTAACAGTGCATTTCCAGCCTGCACATCCCACCCCATCAACACAGCTGCTCCCAGCCTCCACCAGCTCATGACCTCAGCGTATCGACTCTGGTCTGCTGAGTGTGTGTTTCAGCCCAATACATCTCAGCCGGGACTAGACTGAGGACAGTATAGCAGCTATTCACCAGCAGTGGAAGGACACAAAGTCTACGGAGAGAATGGGATGAAAAGTAGGAAGTGAAGTTGCCTTGTTTTCACTAATTTCCTTGATTTTGCTTCTCAACTGTTTGTGGTAAAGCCTGTTATTTTCACTGTCAACAACCACTATAGTTCAAGGTGACATGAATGGTGAGTCTCCAACCTTGTGCGCTGCATGAGAACAAGATAAGCTTTTTCTGCAGCTATTCAAGACTTCAATGTGTTTTATTTTCATCCTGCTGTGCTTTCTGATCTCTGATGTTCGCAGATTGTGGCCAGGGGTGCATGCTCATGGCAGGTTTGAGTGTGGGACAAAATTCAGACTGGAGGGCAGGTTTCTCAGAAGATACCTAATCTGTGTTACAGCTGCAAACGCAAAAAGTGAATACCAAAAAAAGGAAGCTGGGAAGCAAAACTTCAACCCCTTGTTTTGTCAGGGAAACAGCACAACTATTGGATGCAGCAGAGTGGCATTACCTTTGCGATTTCAAACTGAAAGTGTCAGTACTTGAACATGGTACTTTATGAAACACGATCTAATATAATTCCCAAATCAGCTCACTTAGGAAATTATAAACCTATACTCCATTGCACAAGAGCTTCTTCATTGTATATGACTGCAACAAAACTTGTTACCACTCAGTCTTTTTTCTTAAATGCCAAATTCACTTCTTACGGGCTTAGGTTAGGTTTGGGTTTTTTTCATACTTACATAGAAAGGACATTTAGAATTCAGGATTCCCAAATGGTGCACAACATCTATTTAAAGCAACAAAACAGAATATTCTCTGTTGAGCATGTGTGGCTGGAGAACTATGCCACACACTAAGAGACATTATTAATGGGGGCTTTTTCCCCCCCTTCTCTTTCTCAGAACCTTTTAAATCTAAATCAAACTTGGGTAAAAGTAAGAGGTAAAAGGGCAAATAAACCAAGAATCCTTGAAAACTTAATAGGAAGACAATGAAAGCATTCACAGCTCTAGAATGTTCCCAAAGCCCTTAGTATATTGTATTATCTACTAATGCTATAACCAAAGTGAATTTCATTGGCTGAAAATAAGGAAATAATGTTAGGAAAGTCACTATACTGACTTCAGGAAACACAAAACAAAATTTAAAGGATACAGGAAATAATTCCCCTAAAAAATTCATTTCTAATCCAATTTCTGCTTCTGTGGTTATCTTGTTATCAGACAGACAAAACCTATCATCTGCAAAAACCTGTTTATTCTTCAAGGAAGAAGCAGCTCTCTCCTGATATGTGTTTTTCAGACATCAAGTGGAAAATACAGCAGATGCTTGCTGCCCTGAATAGGAAAACCAGAGCTGGAACTGAGGAGGTGTTTCCAGTGTGCAGTAGAGTGCACAGGAGGCAAAGGCACTGGGGACTCAGGCTTAGATTCAACAAGATACATCATATGCTTAACTTCAAGCAAAATTTTGACTTCAGTAACACTACTCACATGCTTCAAAATGGGCATGCATATAAGTACCTCTATGCAGACATGGGAGCTAGGGTTGTACAAAACCAGAATTTCAGTTTGCAGGGCTGAGGTAAAAAATACATGAGGAGTAAGTAAAGACATTCAGTGAAAGTTATGAGTAGATTTTGCCTAGTCAGTACAATTGGCTTTGGGTAAATCTTCTTAAAAGTGCCTCTGGTTTTAGGAATCTCACTACTGTGGATTTATTATCTTGGTTTGAAACCCAATAGACAAAAGCAGAGGGGCTCTGTAAGGTTTAGGGCTAAAGAGAAGATTGCAACATGCTCTGGAGCAGAAGATGTAGCCCCTGTTGGAGACAGGAGTTTAAGATCCAATAATCTACATTTCTGTTACTGTGTTTCAGTGTGTCATGTGTGTCTTTCAGGAGTCCAGAAGTCTTTTGAAAATAAGTGCCACTGCTATGAGGAGAAATAAAAGAAACACTTATGTCCATGATCTCAGAAATTATAAATAGATTTAAATGGAAGCAGTGAGTCAAGCTCAGAGCTGGCATCTGAGATGTAATTTAGACTTTTGTTGATACTGATGGAGGGTCCCTCCGCTGGGATTTCCTTTGTGTGGCACCAATTGCTTCAGACATAAGGGAATAGCAGGGATGGAAGGGAACACTTCACTTTACTGGGTAAAAAGAGATCAAAATCCACCATGTAATAATTAGAAACATATTATAATGTGACCCAATACCTGCATAGGTGAAACCAACAGTAATAGCCTGTGGAACTACAGATCCTAATTTGGGTCTCTTATTAATTGCAGCAGTTTTGCTGGGGAGCACAAAATCACATCACAAAATCCCCTGGGTAACAAAGCCTTGCAGCTCCGTCTGAAGCAGGAAAGATGAGGAGGTTACAGGAGGACACAGTGAAGCCAAAGGAGGTCACTGGATGAGTCATTCACACTCAGGTATTCGCAGCTACCATTTCCTGGTTCCCATCACTAGACAACACTTGTCTTAGCACATTATTCCCAGGTTTCTAAGATTTTATTTTAAAAGCCAGAGTGCAGATTTTTGGACAACACAGACTACCAATCATGCTCTCCGAGACAAAGATTCACACAACCTGGTGAACTCCCGCTGAACATCCTCCTTCCTGCATGGCTTTTCCTTGGTATCAATATGAGTCTGACATGACGTTATGTTAAATGAGATCAGGGTAACAACAGCCATGGGAGGTCAAAAAATTCATATGGTATATAATCAAATATTTGCCTCGAACAGGTAGATTCTCGCTTTATGAGATCGTGGGAGTTAACTTTCATTTAGCAGAAATAAGTATTCAGCCAACTGAGGCCCTTCTCTTTTACATACAGATAGGCTCCTCTGTTCATCTGCATTCTATAAAGGCTTGTTATTCTTCCGTGTTTATCAGATCTGTGATATTGAGGAGAACAGAAAACGTGTGTGATATCCGCCAGCTGGATTCCATCTGTCTTTTCTCTGTGGAGATGGAGTTTCAAAGGCTACATCCTATCTACTGTCACACCCTCTCCCGACATGAGAAGCTAAGTGTAAAGTTTGGCCAAAGTGATGGAAAAACAGTATCTCTTTTGTACATCACAACTATTTTCCTACCTACACAAAAGTGGCATTCTTCCTGTTCTGGCATGCATGATGTATTGTTGCACTGTATCACAACTTTCCTATTAAATAAAAGGAGTCTGGCCAAAATTATTTCAGAGAAAGTTTTGGGTTTTCTTTTAATTGGACTCTGTGCACGTATGTGTGTGTTGGCTTGTGTGCTGGAGCAGGGATGGGGAAACTGTGATTGACAAGCACAAGTACTATTTGATTATAGTAGAGGATATGGCCTCATAGCATTTCTGGGAGGGGAAAAAAACACCTACCTGAATAAAAGCCCAATTTTGTTGCTCTTGAAGTGATTGAGGCTTTGCCATTCACTTCACCACAAGCCCTAAGGGACTGAGGAATTTAAGTTTCTCAGGATAACACCCAGGATGGAACAACATTATTGCAAATCAGCAAGACTCAGTGATGTATTCTTGCCCTAACGTCTAGAGCTCTCTGTTCTTTGGGTCCGGCAGCTGCAAACCACATCAGAGAGGAGCATGAGACACCCCGGTTTTAGCCAAGGAGCTGGAAGGTGTTGCTCCATCCATTCATTTCCCAGCAAGCATCTCAGAGAAACTGTCCTTTCCCACCAGAGCCATTCTACTCCTGAAGCCGCAGAGCACTGAGACATGTGAAAGACTGGGGCTGGTGCCTGAGAGTCCTTCCTGAGCTGCTGCTTTCTCCCTGGTGTGCGGCAGATGTATGTGCCCGGCAGTTCGTGGAGCAGGGAGGGAGCGGGAAGGACCAGCACAGACATTTGCCTCCAGATCTCCCCAGCAACAAATCTTTCACCACCCTGACGGTTTTTCCATATATCTTTGCAAACCTTTTGTTAGTTTACCTGCCCATTATCCCAGCATTGTAAGCGTATATTATTTTATATATTTCATGGATGAAGGTACTTGTCACATGGATCAGAGTCACAGGAGGAGTACTCTGACTTCAGCCAGCATGTCTATCTCATTTTAGTGGAAGCATAATGTCTTTGGGTTATTTTCAGGGGCACACACATTCTTTGATGATCAATCAGGTAATATCAGTACATGCCCAGACATATCATCATACAGACAGTTAGTGGACCACATATAAGTAAAAAGGCATGTAATAGCTGTAAATTAGTTATGCATCTAGGGTGTTGCTAAATGTGCCTTTGTCCATAGGCATAGAAAATAACAATACCCAGAAAGCATACTGAATTAGGACTGTCAGCAACTTACACTGACCTTTCCACTGAACAGCCTGTGACCTTATGGTTTCCTATTGAAAAATTAGCTCTGGCTACTAGTGCAAGTACACACATGCAGATGTATTGTTTATTTTGAAACCTCAGATAAGTCAAATTGAGCTTTGGTGGGTAATAGTTTTGAATTCCTATGCATATATGATTATTTTGATTCATGGGCACTCTTTAAAGAATGCGTAGCATGGCTTTCACAGACTGACCTCCATAGTTAGGGTGGAACTGAACTAATTTCAGACATGTACAAATAAACACTTGCGAGAGGTGTTTGGCTTCCCCACAGGGCCAGAAGAGAACTATAGCAGTACCTTCACCTCATCCTGTTACCCAACTCTGAGGTATCCATCTCTGTAGACTGCTTGGTTAGATGACATGTCTTTTAGATAATGGGTGTTGAGCTAATTAACTGGCTGAGGCTAAGCCAGCACCTGTAACTAACAGCTTGATGATCTAACTGGAGAGTTGGTTAAGCTTCCTCAAAATGTTCCTCTGATCTCTTCCCTCTAACCTCACTATAGGTGATGTTACAGAGTTATACAGTGGTCTGATATACAACATATCTCTTGGTGTTAGCCAGGCAGCCTGGAAGGATCTTGCAGTACCAAGAGAAGCCAACTGACTTGTTACTGAGCAAAACTTGCGCACAGTCAGTTCCTTGTGCACAGGCAAATCCGTTTGTGCTGTGACCCTTATGTAGTCCTACAAGTAAAGTAAGGTTGTCTTGGGAGCCTTTCATGGTCAAAATGAACTCTCCAGAGGTGCTGGGAAACAAGCAAACTTAGGAGAAGTCCCATAAAAGCATAAGGTGTTGATTCATGTGTTTATGGTGGAGGATCAAATGACCTCTTCTGAGAAGGGGTTATGTGCTGGAAGTACAGCAGGTCAATGTAGAGAGTTTGGGAAGGATTCCCACGGGACCTAGTCTCAGAGGCATAAAAATGCAAACAATCCTTGAAATAAAATATGAGTCAAACAAGGATGGAAATCAAGTTGAGGAGCCCAGATAGCTCACAAGTAGTTTAAGCACATGCCAGGCCCAGAGGCAACTCCTATGTTGCCAGTACCGTTGCCTGCAGATTTTGCAATGGCTCCTAAATTTCAGGATAGCTGGAACCCTACCTTGGATTTAGATCCTATGAGAATTGCTGCTGAAGAAGAATAGCTTACAGCAGCCTGAGGCATAGAAATGGCATCCAGTCTCTATCGGAATTTGTTCTTAAGCAGATAAGTCCTGGCTTGCCAGCCCTAGAGCATGGTATACAATCTTCTATGAACAGGTAGAGTGTGAGCATTGGCAAGGCAAGCTCCCCATCTTGCCTTAGAGCAGCACTTCTCATCATGACAAGTTTAGTCTTCTTGCCCATTCCAGCTTCGGTGCCTCTTCTCTCCACTCGACAAAGGTCCTGGTTCTGGTTTTCATGTACATGAGCTATTTCAACACGCTTGCCCCCAAAAGTTCCTCACCTGACAATGGCCTTGTGATGCCAGCCAAGGCACATCACAAGGATGTTTCCTGCCTTGGAGACTTGACAAGCTAAATAGACAACACAAAGGGTAGGAAGAAGGAAGAATTATTAAGTGGTGAACCAAAGTACCAGAAGATTAGCAGACTCCCTCCCAATCACACAGCAAGTCTGTAGGACAGCTGGGAGCAACGTCCACAGTTTCTGCATCCCGTTCTTGTTCCTTAAACACAAACATCTCTCCTTTCTGTTTCTGCTAACACGAATGATGATTCAGTAGCAATGGTTATCAAATTAGCCATTGAACATTAATCAAACAACATCCTTCTGTCATTACAGACCTGGGATAAATCTCTCACAGTGAACTAACAGAAGACTGTAGACCTCAGCAGGTGGGAATGGCTGAAGTTTACCCCATATATGCAGCGCTGTATAGAGCTACTCAAACTAACAAGGGATGGAGACGCGGGCTGACCTAGCTGGAAGACTGAGTGTCTTTTTGTAGTGGTACACTATCTACAGTCTAAAATATCTTAAAATTAATCTCAACATTATGACACTGAAATGTCCCAGGGAATCTAAGTCTCCCTAAATGCCAAGACCTTAAATGGCTATACCGTACTTTTTTTTTTTTTTTTTTTTGGCAAGAATACCTTAAAAAAATTATCCCTAAAAGGCTGACCATGGCCACACAAGGAATTGACAGAAGGACCAGGAGTGGAGGCCTGTGCTTACAAGGGTTGTGAGAAGCTCTAATCACAGGATTGACCAACCTGTCCTGATCCTTTTGTATTTCAGATCAAGACAACACCTGTCCCATTCTCAAACCTGACACAGCAACTCTTATAATGCAGCCTAGAGCTCAGCTGAATCTTTAGTTATATCTCTAATATAAATAACAATGACTTAAATTTCTAGTCTAGCCACTTAAAATAATATGAAGTTAATGGACTAAAGACCTGGGGAAAAACAATGTGTTATGTATTCCGTTATTTTCTTCAAACCACTTTTGTAAACAGTCATAAAATATACAATAAACAGTTACCTTTAGATCCAGAGCCAAATACTGCATCTCATAACTCAAGCACACCCAGCCAATACAAACAGGCTCTCACAAATTTATGATGTTCTCATTTGACATGCAGGGCCCTTCACCCTCTGTTCATGTGGCATTCACCAGCCCCTAGGGTAGCATATGGTTCCTCCTCAACACCTTACTTCAGTTTTGAATAAATTTTTTTTCCAACTAGATTGAGAAAAGCTCACATCCATTTTACACATCTCTGTCACCTGCTTCTGGCACTCTAGACCATTGTGAGCAGCAGTTACTGTAATGAATAACACTATTCAAGACATCCCAGGTGAGGGTGCCCCAGAAATATACTATCTAACCTTGGTGTCAGAACAAGTTCCTCTCGTTAAAAACATAAAGAACTGACACTTTCAGTGATATCTGGACCTCTTCAGAATGAATGCATACAAAGAGCTGATAACAACCATCTTTCCCATGTTTTCTGAACACATGCAGGAGTTAATATTTACAGAGGAGTTTTTTTGTTTTTCATTTCTTGTTTCCTTACCACATTCATTTAATAATCAGATCCAGTGTAGATCCATGTGAAGTCATGTCCATAAAGGCACTGGGTACAATGGTCCATTCATATTGGCCATTTTTCTGGTATTCTCATGCAGTAAATTCTAAGCTTTACATAAATGGCCCCCTGACAGAAAGGATGTTGAGCCAGGCCCCAGAGTTAGGTTACACTCTGCGTGCAAAGACAGTAAAAGCAACTCCAGAGAAATCAGCCGTGAAGGAAAAATATCTGCCTGGTAAAAAGAAGGTGTGACCAGCACACGCAAGCACCTGGCTGCTCATTTAACCTTAGGAGGTCAAGTCATTCTGCATTTCCCCAGGACAGACAGGGACACTTGTTCCATTTCCTTGAGAGAACCCAGGATCTTCCACCCCTTTGCTATTGCACTCCCCTTTCCTTCCTCCTCCTTGCGAGTGACCCTTTTTTTCAGAAAATATGACTTTGCACCCTGAAATGGATGGTCTGGATGTCAGCACATGGATGTAGCCAGGAAACAAATATTCCAAGAGAGCCTAGCATAGTCATGTGGTTGCTATCATCAGTTAACGTCTTTCTACTCGTATTTTCATTTCTGGTCCTAACCTGCATGAGCTAGACTAAACCAGGAACAACAAGCCCACCTCCTTCTTGCTGTGCCGACACTTGCCTAGGAGTCAGGGTGTTAAACCATTAGCTTTCTCTTCTTCCAAACAGCAATAATGGAAAGGAATATTAGCAGAGTTTGGACTGGAGTTTAATTCAGGATAAAGATGCAAATGCTGGAGCAGCATGGCAGGCAGCCAAGGCCTCTTTCATAATTGGGTGGGTACAGCAACGTATGTGGGAAGAATGGCATGCTTCAGACGTAATGCAGCACAGAGCACATCCAGCACAATGTTGGCTCAGCTCTCCCTGGCACCATCCTATTGCTGCTGTTGTTTGAGATTCCTGGGTTGGACGCAGTCCAGGCAAAGGTCGTGTAGCCCCCAACCCCAAGGAGTGGACAGGCTCTGTGTGCAGATATGCTCAGTTTGGTTGGCCGCACGTTGGGGTTGTTAATTGGATGTCTTTTGAGGTGAGTGTCCAAGCAGGTGGCCACAATGGCTCCTGGCCCATGCTCCTCACTTCCTTCCTGCCCATTAATGTCCTCCATGACAAAACCTTTCCATTCACTGCAAGCCAGGAGGGGAGAGGGAGAAGGTGTTTGGACAGATGCAGAGACATTAGAAATAGTGTGACCAGCAGAAGCAGGGAGGTGACAGTCCCCCTGTTCTCTGCTCTGGTGAGGCCACACCTGGAGTGTTGTGTCCGGTTTTGGGCACCTCAATACAAGAGAGATATCAAGGTGTTGGAGCAAGTGCAGAGGAGGGCAACGAAGCTGGTGAAGGGCCTGGAGAACAGATCCTGTGAGGAGTGACTGAAGGAGCTGGGAGTGTTCAGTGTGAGGAGGAGGAGGCTGAGGGGAGACCTCATCACTCTCTGCAGCTCCTGAAAGGACATTGCAGAGAGGTTGGTGCTGGGCTCTTCTCATGGGTGATTAGTGACAGAACAAGGGGAAATGGCTTTAAACTCCAACAGGGGAGGTTTAGAATGGACATTAGGAAAAGATTTTTCACAGAAAGAGTGGTCAGAGAGTGGAATAGGCTGCCCAGGGACGGGGTGGAGTCACCATCCCTGGATGTGGTTAAGGGTCATTTAGATGAGATGTTGGGGGATCTGGTATAGGGGAGAACTTTGTAGAGTTGGGCTGATGGTTGGACTCGATGATTCCAAGGGTCTTTTCCAACCCGAATGATTCTGTGATTCTATGGTTTGTGAGCCAGCTCTCCATGATTCAAGTTGCAACTTCACTTCCCATTCAACTGTGAATTACACTCTTAAGAGGTGCCACATAGGGGTGGAGGAATTTGAACCACAGTAACAACAAAATTACGGGGGAAAAAATGCCTGTATAAGATTGGTGGAAAACCAGAAGACTGTGGCTTTTTTTTTCTATAACTTTCTTGCTCCTGTACAGAAAGAACTTGTACACGTTGCACTTTAATCCTCTGAGTAACCCTCAGCAGAAGTAACTCTTAGTTTTTGCATAGTCATCTCTAAGAGACAGCTTTAAAGGTATGATTTCAGAAGGTCCAATTCTCCTTCAAAATTACATAACGTTAGAGGGATCAAACAGATGTAAAGCTAATGTCAGGATGAAAAACTTCTTGAACAGCCAGAAAAGACCATTGTGATTGTTTAGTATGACTTTCTTCATAAGCTGTAGGATTTTACCTGCTAATTTGTGAGACCAGGGAACACTTTGATAATAAAGATCAGACTGTTCCCAAGCCTGACAGCACTGGGTGCCAAATGAGCGATAAGCACACCTCTTCCATAAACCTTTGCCCCCCCTGTAATGGAGTGCATAAAACAGGAATAATGCCATCTTGTAACAAAAATTACAGCCTCTCACCACTGCACAGCCCTGTTTGTGGCAGAAGTGGAAAGTTGGAAAGCAGCTTTGAATATAACCTTTGCATCTAAAGGTTACTTGAGCTCAAAGAAGACAGAAGCGTGTCTCAGGGCTACCCAAAGAGCAGCCGTGAGTGCACGGTGAGTGCATGTATTAGAGAAAAGGCTGTTTTCACCTAGCCAAAGCAGCTTTTCTGTGAAGGCTAAGACTCTGTGGCTTAAGATGGGATTCAATTCATTCATCCTTAACCATCTAGCCTGAATCAGTCATCCAATCCTCTGTAGCCCATGGGGAAAGGCAGGTAGCAGCTTAGACGCTTCTCTTAGGACTGGGCGATTTACCATCTGGAGGTGTCTATCTTTACTGGCCATAGCAGGACTGTACATGACTAGGTTAGGCTGAAGGGCGAATGTTTAGATACATAAAGGATAGTGAGATAATTTCCAACCTGTGGTTGTACCAGTATAACTTAATGCCAGGACTGATCAGGGTGCTGCATGATTTTTTATGAGGTTTAAAGCAAACTAGAGGCTGACTTGAGACTCCACCCCAAAATGGAGCCCTTAGGGCCATAGGTTGGGCTTCCTCACAACCTTGGAAAAGTCACTTTATTGCAATTTTTAGAAAGACATCAGATAGGTTCACAGACAGATAGGCTCAACTTCAGCCACCTTGCAGCAGTTACCATCAGTGAGCTGAAGAGTACTGCTGCTCCTCTGAGGCACAGTAGCACATGCTCCTCAAGGGTGTAGTGACACCCCCTGATTGTTACAGGATCTGTCTGTCCTTTCTAGAGGGAGTAATATTGTGTTTTCACTTGGGAAACAGCAGGGAAAACAGACTGTGAGAGTCCTGGTTTCAATTCCCAGTTCTGCTTGAGGCAGCTGAGACCTCACATAGTTGGAGAGCCATAGGCATGGCTGCTTTTCAGACCCACCATGTGTTACAAGGGACCACCAAATTCATGCAGCCAGAGAGATCCTGTAGCAGTGGGGTTAGGGTATTTCTTTGGGGGAGAGGTCAAAGAACCTGTGTCCAAGGGGCCACCTACATATTTTGTATTCAAGTCCTGGGAGCAGGGGCAAGAGGGATCCTCACAGTGTACCAACCAGAGCCTCTTTTAGCTAAACCTCGCTATGCTGATTAACAGCAGAGAATGAAAGCTGGATTTCCAGCAGACCCATCTTGGATATCCATCACAAAAAACCTAGTTTCATTCCCCAAACTTATGTTGCCGAAGAAAGTCTTGCTGGCTGTTGCTGAGGAAGCCTCCACAAACTACATCAGAGGGGTCTAGGTCAGGCAACTCAATAAGCTTACAGTATGGCTCATCACCTTTATGCATGATTTTATTGGCTCCTTTCCTATCCAAACAGTATTTTAATGAGTATTTGGCCTTTGTAGTATTTATTTAGAAAGAAAGATTTCCTCTGTCTTTAAACTATTTAAACCTGACTTCCATTCAGACCACTAATCTGAGATAAAAGAGTACATGGAATTTCATGCAATGCCAAAGAACTGAGCAGAAAACAAGGTATATCTGAACTGCAGAGAGGGGCAGTGTGGGGATGGGCAAATCCACTTGGGCTCTTGAGCTTACACAGTCTTGCAGAGTTCAACTCTGCGCAGTCTGCCTACTAAACTGCACCATACAGTTTAATGAGGGTGACTGCTATTTCAGTTCTGATTTCTTTATGCTCAGTTTCTGTAAGTAAAACAATGTCTCTTTGCTTGCACTGTTTGAAATACATGAAAAGAATTTTCAGTGAGAAATGGAGCTAAAATTGCAGAATTAACCTTGTATGTGCTGTAACACACACTGTGGGAAGAGCAGCCTGAGTCAAACAGTAGCAATAACACCTGGGTTAGGGAATGAGAAAGACACTGAAGCTGGCTCAGCTGAAAGATGCTATTGATTATTTAGCTTTTGTTTTATTAGTCTCACCAAAAAACGTTGACGTTTTGTGTATGTTTTATGTATGGCAAAAGACGTTAACCTCCTCTGTTACAGTCTAAGTGGATTTGACACTTGAGGAGGGGTTATCTGACCCTTTTTTAACTCTCAGTCTCCCCTGATTATAAATTAAAGATAATGCTTCTTCCTTTTGCCCTCTTTTTCTTGAATGTCCGATGCAGTTCTTTTTCACCACGTCTGATTTTCGTCATTTGGTGGCTCTCTGTGGTGTCAGTAATGTTCCAGTCCCCATAAATCTAACCAAGTCTAATAATACTGGAGGATGTCTGTAGCTGTTTTTAAATGCTTTTTTTCCCCTTTAAAAGGCCCCATCTCTGTGATTACCTTCTGACTGGTCACTGTGCACAAGCCAAGAGCTCAGCAGTGTGGGAGTGTGACAGTCTTGAGACATTTTCACAGCACCCAGGGGCAGTAAATTAATGCTGACATGACCCACCAAGCACATGGCAGCTCCATTGTCAGAGCTCGTCTAACAGGAGAGATTGAATTTCACACTGTGTTTGATATTAAATCTCTCCCAAGCACAAGCTAACTTGGCTGGGTAGAAAAGATATTCAAGGATCAGCAGTGAGGGCCTCGGCAAGGGAAGGTGCTAAATACTCACTGTCCTCATTTGAAGCGTTACCTTGAAGCCTCAGCCTAATCTCAGTGCACAGCAGATATTATGGTTATGTCTACCTTGTCCCTTACAGCTGTCCCACTCCAAAACCAGCAGCTCCACCATGTCCCTTATCTCGCTCCCACCTCCTCTCACAGCTGACTGCATGCTCACTGTCTCTCCTATTAGGATACTTCCAGCACCACCAACCCATCTCCGATCTCCTGTGTCCTTCTGCAATACCCCAGTATTGTTTTACTTGTTGCTGAGACAGGAGAAGCACACGTTGCTTTGCTGATCATCCAGGCTGACTGGTTGGCCAGAAGATGGATCCTGTTTGAAAGCAGTGGTAGATCATCTTTGACTTGAGCCAGATTTTCTGAACTTTTCACTGATGACACAGAAAATCCTCTTTTCAATATAGAGACTGTCTTCTTATAAGCTCGTAAAACTCAGTCCTCAAAACATTAAATGCAAATAATCTATTTTGAAACTAAACTGGAAAAACTAGACTGAAGTAGTCCAATCAGGAACCAGAAAGATAGGAAATTAATATATGTACATTAATTTTCCATGTACTCTCCTTTAACAGCCCTCGTGAAAGCTACTCTGTAACCTCTCACATATCTTCCAATTTCTGTGAAATCTGGAGCTTGATTAGTGGGTTACCCTAATTACATTTGATTAGTAGTGTCTTGATTAGCAGTTTACACTAGTGATTAGTCTGGGGATGTGGAGAATCAGGATACCTACAGTACATACAATGGGTTGATGCAGAGTTTCTAGTTCCATTCCACTTGATGTGCTCTGGAAAGCCAGACATCAAATCAACACTTCATAGACATCTGTTTGTACCTGAAGATGCAGATGTGCCCTTGGATTCCTTCACAGTCTTTGTCACTGTCTAGTTGATGCAATTTAGAAAAACTTGTTAGGCCAAAATAAGAGAGCTTAAATAGCTCAATGTGCAATTTTGCTCATAGGATTTAAATTTTTAAGGAAAAAAAGGGGCTTTTGAATCAATTTTGCATAACTTCTTTTCTCACAGGACACTACATTTCTCCCTGTTATCTGATACTGGGATAAGAATTTTCACTCGTGCAATACTAAAGTGCATTACTCTGTCTAGAAAGGCCACCTATCTTGATCTGAAGTCAATATGAGATGGAGAAATGGCTGTTTCTCTTGCCTGCCAGTTTTTACTTCAAAGGTTAATGATCATCACTGTTAAAACTCATGCTTCACTGTCAATTTGAAACTGGCTGGCACTTAGACCCTCATTATAATGTTCTCCACAAGCTAAAAGAACACTTTAAAAGCTGGTACTTTCTCCATGTGGAGGTATGGTGATGTTATCACCAATTCAACTACTTTACTTTATTTGGGCTGGCTGAACACATAGAAATCTGTAAGTCCCAGATGTTTTGCCTGTGAAGGCATTTTCTTTAATCTTTAAATCACTGTAATGATATTTCTGTCAATTATAGGCACTGGAGCTGAGTATGGCTTTTCATTGCTTAGATCAAATTACAGAATAATAGAATCACAGAATGTTTTGTGTTGGAAAGGACCTTAAAGATCATCTAGTCCCAATCCTCCTGCCATGGGAAGGGACACCTTCCGCTAGCCCAGGTTGCTCAAAGCCCCGTCCAACCTGGCCTTGAGCACTGCCAGGGAGAGGGCGGCCACAGCCTCTCTAGGGAACATGGTCCAGTGCCTCACCACCCTCAGAAGAAATTAGAATTTCTTCCTGCTATCTAATCTAAATCTACCCTCTTTTAGTTTAAAACCATTACCGCTCTTCCTATTCCTACAACCCCTGATCAAGAATCCCTCCCCATCTTTCCTGTAGCTCCCTGTAGGTACTGAAAGGCTGCTATAAGGTGTTGCCTGAGTGTTCTCTTATCTCCATAATAAACTCAAAATGTTTCTTGGATAAACCATGACAGCAGAACTCAGGCTGATTAGGTTTTCCACAATGGACCTTGGATAATTCTAAATTAATTTTTGCTCTCTTCATTCCTGCATGTACTGCTTTTGGCTGCATTACGAAATATTTTATCAAGACATTTCTGCTTCTGGTTGACCATCCAGTTGTCATTACTGGCTATACTACCAGTTTTAGAGTTTTGCCCAAATCTTATCAGCAATAATAATTTTCTTTCCATTCCACTCGTAAAAATCCTGACAAATACTCACATGGTTCCTATTGCTATGTCCCGCTTCCAGAAACACCACTGCTCAGTAATCCCCCACTGACAGCAGCTTTTAGGGAGTTGTCAGCATGAGATGGTTCTTAAACTCTATAAAGGGCACCGACTACTGAGTGACCATAACTCTCAGTGATCCCAGTGGAAACAGATCCTCAGACTGGTCCTCAGGACAATGACAAAGAAATATATTAACAATTCTGTTGGATATTAAAAACACATTGCCTAACTCTGTGATCTGATCGTAAAGACTGATTGGCTAAGCATTAAAAAAACCCCATAAGGCTTTTTAACATGCTTTTCCTAGTGATTGTTTATCAATAGCCATTTTGTATATTTTAAAAATCTTTGCAAAACATCATACTTCATACCTTATTAGTGGGACCAGTACCATTCCTCCAACAAATATGTATAGTCTGTCCTTTCTGTAAAGATTACCTTAACTGGGCTACATTGAAGTAACCCAAGGGTTGTCATACCATTCTGCTCCTTTGGACAGTCCATGATTGGTGTTTCACTCCCTGTGTGGGGGTTCTCCTCTGGGAAAGGCTGACAACATCAGCACCAATGATGTCACCCTCTTGTGAGGTCCCAAAAAATCCTTGCTGAGGAAGTGGTTCTGGAAATGTTCTGCTTCACCACAGCTTTTAGATGTCTGGGACCCGCTTTTCCTTGGGTACCAAAAGCAGCCTCTGGGCTGTGCCTGTTTACCCCAGACCACCTGGCAAAGCACTGAGGAAATGAGGTTGCAGATGTTCCACAGTCCTCCGCAATCTGAGACCTTCTGTCTGCTCAGGGAGAAAATCAGACTCATAGAAGGATAAATTTAGTTGGATATATGGCTTATGTGACTAAAATAACTGCACATATGTATAATGAGAGAGAGAGAGAAAGATATGTTCATATACATGTACACACAGTCTGGTTGATTTGTCTCCTTGAGGCACTTTGCCTACTGATTAATTACGAAATAAAGACTGTGCTATTTAGTGATTCATTTTTTCACATTTGCAAGCTATAATCTAGTCTCAATCTCCCCAAGGGTCCTACATGAACACTGGATTACTCACATTTGCTCAGGCAGCAGATACTCTTGTAGCACACTATGCACAAGGGAACACTATGCTGAACTGAAGGGACCATGGAGGTTTCAACAGCTTCCACACTGGGAAGCCTAGCATGAGTATGAGAGTTGCATTTGCTTCCAGTTGGCAGAAGAAACTGCTTGCCATATATTCTTTTGACAGAAATCTGTGCAGCTCCATTGACTTCTAATCAGTTGACTTCAAGTGAACTATGTTGATCCAGGTGATGTGGTCTCTTACAACAAGTAAAAATGATCACGCATCTACATGCCACCCCATGCCAAACCTTTGACAGGAACTACAATGTGGTGAAGCACACCATAGATCTCAGTGGCACTAAGAAGAAAACAGTGGCAGAAGTGACCCAGCAGAACCCTTCCCAATGAAATACAGGCCACTGAGACCCATTTTTGCTTCCAAGTTTTGCATGAGACCATTTCTCAGTGGCCATTTGGTAGACTACACATTCCTCCACTTTCAAGCATGGCTTTGTACAAGATGCAGCTCTGACCAAAGATGGACCAACTGCAATTAGATAATTACTTTCAAACTACACATCAGCCCAGAAATAGTCTAAACAACCTATCCGTGCTGAAGATGATCAGACAGATGAAGGCTGCTTTCAAATTCACAGACCACCTATCAGTAACATCCTTTGTAAAATCAGTGCTAATTTCGGATAACTGATAACAAACAGCAATACTATCATTATTCATGCCAGTTGTAATATTGGGAAAAACCTTTGCTAGTAAATTTATTAGGAAGTCTTTGGCTGTGTGACTTGATATATTTATTTATCTTTTCTGTACAATATCAAGGATACTATGGCAAAGCTAGACTGTAAAGATCAAAAACCAAGTACACAAAAAGGAGGGTATATAGCCAATAAGCAGACTGTCTTTCCTTCTCATCTTTAAGTAAATAAATGAGAAATAAACCCCACATAAGTCAGAGAGGGAAGAAAAAATAAAGAAAGAAGAGAAAAGGTAAAAGAAACCTGGGTCAAGATATTCAACACCACAAGAACAAAGAGTGCTTGGATCTGTGTTTTTGTTCAAGGCAAAGGTGATGTGCCAGTTCTGTACTGGGACTAAATTCAGATGCAAGTTATAAGCAGTGCAAATATTCAGGGATGCTAGAATCAGCGTTCTGCTGAGATTTCATTCACAGAAGTGTGTATCAAAGTAAGTACCCAGACAGCACACTGATGGAAATTGGTAGACCCAATCCAGTTTTTTCTTTCACAGGAATGCAGAGCAAAGTAAGTACCTACACAGCATGTTGATGAAAGCTAGTAGACCCAATGGAATTCATATGAAGAGTCTGACTATAAAGCAATATTACTGGCAGCACGGGGTGTCAGCGGGGGCTTTTCATTCCTAACTGGACTCATTCAGACTGGCAACTCTGGCTGGCTGGGCTCAATGTAGGTGTTTTTCCACTTCTGGCTGCTACTTTTTCCCCAAGAAGACAAGGGCCAGACCTTTACCAGCTTCCTTGGGTGCAAGCTCAGTGCTGGGGGGCATGTGAGGATGCATATGCAGATGCAGGGGAAGACTTTTATGCAGTCAAGCAACTTTTTCACCTCCAGCTCTTGAAAAAGGTTCCACTGCCTGCCAAGCCCTTCAAACTGCCCAAACAGTTCGGAAATTACAGCATCTCATTTTGCTGCCAATTGGGAAATTTGCTTCACTGCATTAACTCTTAGAAAAAAAAAACACACCTTTTGGGAGGGAAGAACATTTTTGTCTCATTATTGTCAAAGAGCAGTAATGGACTTACTTAGACTCTGAGCAGTGGTACATGGTATTTCACTTAGGACTCCCCGCAAGAGCCCTATATCCAAAGGCAGTACAGACACACATTTTTGTCTAGGCTGAACACCTACACTTATACCAACTATAAGGCTCTGGCTTGCATCTCCCACCCACAGCTCGCATTTCTCCCAGTTTTGTGTTTTTCCATCAGTGCTATTAATGCAGAGACATCAGGAGAGACAGTTGCAGTTCTGCTTTGTGGCCTGGAGGGCCCTTAACCATCCCCAAATTAAAGCCCTCTAGGCAATAAAATAGTTGGGTGCTAAGGGATTTCTTGGAAATGTGCTATGAATGAACAAGAAAAATGCTATGTTGATCCACCTGACTCTAAGATCACCTTTTGTTTGGTTTATTAAGAATTAGTATGCATTAATAAGAAATTAAAACAATTTTTTAAAAGCCTCTGTCACATGATGGCTTTTAATATACCTGGTTAATATTTCCAAGGCACGTGTCTCTTCACAAAGAGTGGCTGCCCCAGTAAGTGTCCTAGCAAGGGGATGAACTGTTTTAGGTACACTTAAGTCACACTTTCCTCACCACCTAGGCTAGAGAAATGTGGGCTTAGGATTCCATTTTAAGGGAGCAAACGAACTTAAAACCACAGGTGCCACATGCTGGCCCCAAGAAGAGCAGCACAGGTATTTGGGCATTAATCAAACTTCCCCTCCCAGGATAGGAGCTGACTGCATGCAGAAGATCAAAATATGTACAGTTTAATAGGTGAAGGAAGAAGACAAGAAGAACCAGCTCTCTAGCCTGGATTTATGTGACCTTGGTTTAGGTGTAGGAAATACATAGATGTCAGTCTGCCTATCTCCATAAAAAGCAGTAGTCTGAGTAGTGCAAAGCCTTCTTCTCCCTCCAGATATTAGTTCAGCTCACTGAGATCTGAGTCATAGATTCATCTCTACCTCCATTTATTATAAAAAGAGCCTATGGCAAATTCATTCCTAACTCACACGTGTTAGCAAGGTGCCTGTGTTTATATGGGCATATATATGAGATGAAGCTATATTTGGCTTTTAGCCATGAAACAGCTAGGGACAGACCCTCTTATGTGGTCAGCCATACTCATATAGTATGGAACTGTTGTTCTTGTTCTGAATAAACATCCAGCAATGATGAAAGTCCTCATCACACCAAGTTGCTCTTTTCAAAGGGAATTGAAAAATCCTTTTTCTAACAGGAGTCTCTAAATATTCAGCCTTAACCTTACTCTTGCTGAAATCAATTACAGAACTTACAGGTTACTTTCTTCAAGGTTACTTGAGGCCCATAAACTGCTATGCACAGCAGAGAGCTCCTTGGACAGCAGTTTGGTTTAATAACTTCTCTTCCTTGGTTCACCCCCTCACAAGAGCTGCTAAGCTCAGAGAAGTCTTTAACAAGCTGACACCTTTGAATGCACATTCCTGCTTACTTTGCCAAGCTGCTGCTCCCTATCCTTTGGCCCTGTGAGGGTAATTTATGAAATGTAAAGAAATAGCAGAGAGCATCCAGACCCTGAGGGCAACAGTAGGTGTTAATGTCTCTGCTCCACTTCCCCTGAGACCCACACACATACCCTTGCCTATGGCTCAGGACCCCATTTCAGCTCATCCCAGGGCCATCAGCACCAGCCTCAGTTATGCCATAGGTAGTCCTGTCTCCAGCCCCATCTCTTTTTGCTACTGACTGGACCCTTCAGTGGACCTTACACTTCATCGCCCTTGGGCCCCCTCTCCCCATATGGAGAAAGTGGCTATTTCATTCCAAGTACAGACAGGCATTGGTCATTCAAAATGTTTAGTGTTTTCTGGGTTTATATGAGGCTACCTAAAATATGAAACAAATATTGATATTACATTTTGAATTAGTTCTGTTCTCTGGCCACTGTATCACTGAAGGACAGAGCAGCAAGGAATTTCTATTCAAAAACCACCTTGAAGAGGGATAATTCAATGGGTTGAGGGAAGACAGACAGGGGTTGGGCTCAATCCTTTCCTGAAAATTAATAATGGGCTTGACCTTTTGACTGTTGCTGTTCATGGGATTCAAACCAATTGCATGATCCTGGTTTTTATTCGGTTTTCTCATTTACATGTGTAGGAAGCATCATTTCTTGGTCATACGGGTGAAAAGGTATAGGGTGTAACATTCTCAGGGAATGGTGATCACCATATTATACAGGTGTTCAGTCTGGCCCTGACCTGCACTCCTTTCTGGTTGCATTATTTGCAGGGACAGGATAAAACATCCAAGTCAAGGCACCAATTATATTCCGTCAGACAATGGGGACAGAGGGCCAAAATAAAATACCCAGCTCAAACTCCATGTCTCTGTTAGATGAATCATACCAGGAATACATCCATGAAGTACTAACTGCACTGTAGAACCTTAAGAGGTACCAACACCTCCCCCTTACACCATGATCACATTGAAATATTTCCTGCAATTCCTCAGCATCAGCAGTAAAGTATCTATCTACCTTGCACCACCTGTGGTGGTTAAATGTGCCTTATAAATGTCAAAACACTTTCCAGCATAAATCTTCAAAGGTCTGCATGAAACTGTGTTTAAAACTGGCTCCTCTCTCTTTTTGCCTTCTGCAAAGAAAGGGAAATGGCACTAGATGTTATTGAACTTCAGGCATTCGTTTCCACTAATGGTAGAGCACAGAACTGAACTATGAGGTCCTATCAAGGCATAGCGAAGGCTATTTTTCTAATCAGTTCATGCATCTATGACTAGTCAGGTAAAAATGTCCTTTGGCCTCTGTCTGCCTGGAAAATCCATCTTACTATTAAAGTCAGTTGGAAGTTGTATCTGGAAATCCTTGGATGAGTTAATCTTAGGGTAGTGTTTTCCGGCATAGAAATAAGCTGCCTAGGAAAATATTGTACTCTCTATAGGGTCACTCACTCCTATGTGCAAAATATAACTCATTCTTTTAAGGGAACAATTGCCTCTAGAAATGTGAATCATTTATGGGTGGTGCCTACAGCTTCAGTCTTAAAAACAAGGATGAGAAGGTCCTGGACTGAAATGAGGCTAGTGTATAACTAAAAGCACAGCAGAAATCCAGTCCTGCCAGCACCACTTCATCCCAAGTGCCCCATAGCAGTTGCATCCTCACCAAAGAGGTGTGAGCTGTTCAGCCACCGAGCCACAATGGTGACCTGTCATTTAGACTAAACTTCTACACTATCTGCAAAACCTAATTTCTTCCAAAACCTAATTTCTTCTCTTTCTCCTTACTTCAGGCCCTCGCACCCCTTACTGCCCATCCACTTAAAACCCTGGCCTAAATTGTAGGGTCCTTTAAAAGTTTTCCAAAGGTGAGAAATTTGGGGTTATTTGAAGCCTTTTTGCAGATTAAGTTGCAAGGAACTCTTCCCACTCAGACAACCCTTTCCCAGACCAAAGACAAATATCTCGGACTGTTGGTTCGTATGTGCTGTGGACCTTCAGCACGGCGATGTGGAAATGCACATAGAGTGGGAACAAACCCCACAGCCCAAGTTCATGTAGAGTGAATTACAAACCAGTTCATTTCCCATGAAATGTAGTCATAATGCAGACTGAGAGGAAAATCTGCTCTGCGGAAGACTTCAGCTTGTTTTGGCATAGTCCTGAACAGCATGTGCTGAAGGGAAACAACACAAGAAGCTCTAGGAAGGTCTGGAAATACGTGGTTTTCAGGTGCAGCCAAATATAAGAGTGATTTAGTTTGTACACTGCTGCTCTGTGCACATGCAGAAATGGCCATGGAGCAAATACAATGGACCAAAAAGTACACTTCAATAACCTGAGGAGCCCAAGAATTGGTGTGGTTGTGGTCAGGGAGCTCACTTCCACCATCTTCTCCAGGAATTCTCCTTAGATAAGTCAAAAAGTTCAGTCCACCATTAAAGAATTCAGGGCTTTCTAGCAGTCTCAGTATTTACAATAGCAGCCAGCACTAAAGAGAAGCTTCTGTTTAAGCCCAGAATTAAGTGTTCTAGTGGGTTCATTTTGTAGGCATGCCTATACCAAGACCACGTTCCTCCAGGAAGATGTCACACTCCTTCAGTCACAGAGCATTTGGTGGGTCTGTGCAAAAACCTGCTTTCTATAATCAGAAACCATAAGGAGAGCGAGTTCCACTTTATCACTATCTGCCTAAATATATAAATAATCCAAAATCTGAAGTGTCTGTTGGACAGCACCCTCGGGCTATCATTTTACACCCAGCTGTTATTCTCAGAGGCTTCTCAGTAAATCCAGGAATAGACCCAGCCAAGAGTCGGGAACAGGCTCAGAGGAGAATGTCACCATATGGCAGCTCCTGACTGTTGCATAAATATATTGATTAGATGAACCAGCTTTAGGATGTCTCTATTAAGGACAGCAAAGCCAAGTAGAGATGTAAAATTATCAGAAAGATGAAAGAGTACCTGAACTGGCTGTTCTTTTCCTTTTAAGCATCTTCTTGTCCAAAGTATGACACTAATCACTTGAGAAAACTGGTTAATTCAGTTTAAATCTGAAGCTTAAAGACAATTCTTAAATAAAAATTTAACAGAATAATCGTATGTTATCGCTATGACAACCCAGAATAGCACATTAGCAACCCAAATGACAATATTCCTTCTCTTATTACACTGACATTGGCAAGAAAAGAAATTATGTTGGAGTTTTTAATACACTTTTTTGAAAGAGAAAGACATGTCTGCATGTTAAAATCCATCATGAAGGTAGAAATCCTCAGTGTTTTCTTTACCTGTTTAAGCAGCTAGTGAGTGGGTTTTGAACTATGTGCTGTTGTAAAATAGGTTCTTCCTTTCACTTATTGTGTGACATAGAGTGCTTTAACCTCATTGCTGTCATCATCAGTCCAAGAGCAAGCAGCTCAAGGGGGAGAAAAGCTGCAGAATTTAGCTGGGTCTGGGACCCAAAGGACTTCATTGTATCCTCTTTAGTGGCAGGTGACACACCTGGAGCAGTGGGTCACAGCAGGGGAGAGCTTCAGTGAGCCAGCTGACAGGGACAGGGCACTGGAGCTAGAGCATGGGGTTCTATGACAGTGTCCTTCAGGTTGGTACCTTGTAGGGACCCCACCATGCTCTGGTAGCAGAGCCCAATACGTACTGGTCAGGATGGGAAAAATAGATGACAGCCACCAAAAGCCATTTGCTCAGAAAGTGAGATTTAACAGGACTGGGATGATAAAGAGGCAAGAAGAAAAGAGTTCATGATTTAAAAAATAAGACAAATATAAGGTATTAGGCTGCACATTCCCCTACCCTCCACTAACAGAATAGGCTTTCTCAAAGGGGAAAATGGCCTTTTTCTTACTGCTGCTCCTACCTCATTTGTTTATATGAGCCCTGAGGACACTGTGCAAAGCTGTATCCATCCCCCAGCAGTCTGGGCATTTCTAGAGGCAAAGGCAAGGCACTCAGCAAGTCTACAGCCAAGTATCAAAATCCATCCTTGGCACAAGTAAAGCCTTAGCATGCATGGTGCCCAGGAATTTACTCACACAGCTTCACAACAACAGCAGAAGGATACATTTTCCTCTATTTTGAGTATGCCTGGATGGTTTATCATGACGTTTGAGACCCTAAGGTAGGATTGGGTCTAGACTGTTTTTTTGGGATTGGCTTGGGCTGGCCATCCCTCTCCATTAATGCAGAATGAACATCCCAGCATGGCACCAGAGAGCTCTATTCTGTGGCTGATACCATGATCCAGATGAGAGGATAAACTCAGGTTTTCAATTCCTTGTGGCTGTAGTTGCTGTTTTGCACTTCTGGAAAGACTGAGGCTGCTCACCATGACACCAAGCCAATTTCATAGCTGGGTGACAACTGAAGAAGTATAAAACAGCAAACAAACTCATCCTGAAAATTTTCTGTACTGCATTTTGCGTTCAAAATATTCGTAAAGAAAGTTCTGTTAGTTTAGAAAGTTGTTGGCCGAAATGGATACATTTTCCAGGGAAGTCAGCCAGTTTTTAAAGGAGGCCAAATCTGTTTCCACGTGGAAATTGGCTCATTTTTTGAGTAGAGATGAGTTCTGCATAAAAACATATTAAATTCCTTCCCCCACCCACAACTGTATACACTTTCATGCATCTTGATGGGATTCCATCAGCAACAGGGAAATGCCATTTGAACAAGTGCAATATTATGTAATTAAAATGACAGTCACGTGAGTATGGCTGAAACAAGGAAAAGAGAGAAAAAATCTGGAAAACAAAAGTTATCCAATTCAGTCAGCTCTTGAAAATGCTTTTTCCATCTACCTAGGCTCTCCTAGAAGCTGCGCATGTGTACAGACACCTTCAACTTTCTTGGGTTTTTTTAAAAATAATCAAAGCCATAGTAATAGAAAATAAAGTTAGAAAAAAGTCCACAACCCATAACATAATATAACTATTAACAGATGCATGGGATACTGCCATTAATTAACAAAAGGCCAATTATACGACTTGTTCAACTGTAATAGCCCTCATCCTGAGTGCATTTGGATAACAAGTTTGTTCCAAGGAGCACACCCTCCTCAAAGAGTATCGTGGAAAAAAGAGAAATGTTTTTTAATACTTACTGTACTGAAGAACTGAAATGTGTCAAAAAACACATAGCATGTACCAATGCCTCTCTCTGAAGTGTCTGCCATTTGGAATATTGTCATTTAAATACTTTGCCTGTTTAGTCTATTTTGAATAGCTTCATTATAGAACTGGTGGGAAATTCTCCAGAGAAACTGGAAAAAATATGTTTTGGAAAGTATTTCAGATTCAGGATTGTCAGAATGCCCTATTTTAACATTTTTAATGAAAGAAAAAATCAGTGTATATTGATACATGCATATATATTCTACAATATGTATCTATAAAATATATAGCAAATTAAAAGTAGATTGATTCATAACTAGAATGCTTAAAAATGAACAAAGTAAAAGACTTCAAGTGGTCTGCATTAAATATTAAAGGAGGAATTCAAGTCAAAAAATGTCAAAATTTTGGCAATTTACATGGGATGGAAACCCAAGTTTTGCCTTCCTGTAATCTTACACATCCCAGATCAATGGTGTCTTTAGTAAAGGGGACCTTAGTGCTGCCCATCATTGATTGACAGATGTGCTACCTTATGCCAGGTGAACTTGACACTATGGGGACGTGTAACCATGGAATTTGTGACCAGGCTGGGTATGGGGAAGAAAGCTGTGCACACATGTAGGAATCACAGTTCAGTTGCCAACTCATCTCTTATTGAGAAAGGTCATTGCTTCATTCAGGTATTCACTAAATACAGGAAATGCTCAGGAAGCTGAATGCTTTGATCTTGAAATACTTGTAGGCTTGGCGCTACGAAAGGATGAGAGAAACATTTAAAAAGGATCGAGGGAAACAGATGTTTGGCTTCTTCCATCCACTACCACTAAATCAGTCACTGGCCCAAACTAGTATTTAGCACAGGTGATTTTCCACAAAGCTAATCCTGCTTTCATTCAGGGCATTCTTCTTCCAATAAAAATCCATCTGCTTGCCTAGCTTTAGACACCAGCATAAATTTTAGCTCATCCAAATGGGTCTTTCAAAGGGGTCTCTGCACCAAGGCTGAGAGAACCACATGCTGCTTAGTGAGAAATCGCAGAGCTGCTCGCAGCTTGATTTGTCTGAGTCACCAGCTGATGAGAAACTTGACTTTTTGTTCAATTTTTCCTGCTCTTTTTAAAGGAAACTTTAAAAAACAAATAAACCCTACAGGCAAGCAAGCAAACTCTCATTTCACAGCCCCCCCCCCCCCCCCCCCAGCCATAGTTAAATACACCACAAAATCCATTTTCTCATGGATTTTTTTTTTTTAATTTACTTCCTGCTTCTCTCCTTTTGTTTTTCCACACGCATTAGTGTCATTTTCTCCTCCTGCACACAGGCTGGGAGCATTTAGTTCATCCTCTCCAACATACAGAGCAAAGGGCTACCAACTGTTACGTGCCCCAGCAGCTGCATCCATATCCCCTTTGCAGATGAGAAGCCACACTGAGATAGTTTTTGCTAAAGGAAGACGATAGCAATAATTTTGGTTCATGAAGTTTCAGAGTAAGGGCACAACTGGAAATCAAGTCAGCCAGGTCCTTCCCTTGCAACTCCAGTCCTAATTTAAAGTCAGAACTTAGTGAGACACCCCTTTGTCAGCCCAGACTCAGTCCCCAGTTCAAGCTTTCACCAGTCCCCTGCATCACAGTTTCTCAGCAACTTTTCACCTCTCCTAGCTGGTAATGCTCATGAAGCAGTAGACTCAGATGCTTACAGACTAGTCAATAAACACAGATAATTGCTTAAAACTCGTAACTCCATGCAACTGTCCAGACAATTATCTACTTATGTTTTTACATCATTCTTACTAATATTATGTCTCATCAGTTCCCATGCATTAATGGACTTTATCCTCTGTGAGTGCCTACCACAACAGAACAAAAAATAACGTCAACATTTGTTCCTATTTTTCTTATACATAAGTGCCAGGTTCTTCTGATCATCAAAACAGTTTTTTATCTTGAATATGCTACAAAAAACACTGTCAACAAAAGCAAGTTTGTACTGGAAAGTTTACAAGTTCAACAAAAGTAATTATGCTGCTTAACAAAACTGTGATTGCAAAAGAACTCCAAACATTCTGCTATGAGTGTAATTTAAGGATATTTAGCTTTTGCTAAACCTTTCACAGCAAAAATGGTGTTTCACCCTGTCTGTAATATCAACCATTACATTGCAAAATCAGTAAAACTTCAGCTTTACAAATAGATAAATAATTTCATAGACAGCCTTCTGTAATGAGTAATTTATTATAAAAACATTCATGCTACGCCATAATTTGTTTAACATCAGCATATAGGGTAACTTTATTTACAACATGTAGTTCAGTTCCCTGTTAAGTTTTAAGAATAACAAGACACATGTCACAGTATTACAGCAAATAAAGCAATGATAGAATTACTGGTCATTCATCTGGTTAACCCAGACTTTGTGCAGCAAGGTAGAGCCGTTCTTGTAGTTTGGGGACCAGTACAGGGCATAGACTTCTGCAAACTAAGTTCATGAAAGCTTAGTCAGGATGGAAAACATGGGAGCATGTTTTGCTTCTCTCTAATTCTGAGAGAATTCTGGGCAAATACTTGGCAGAGACTTCGGCATCCCCACAGATGAGAAAACGCACTCAGTTAAGGGTACCACAGTTTTTCACATCCCCAATTAAAAAAATATTCACAGCGATCAATAAAGTACCTACCTTCTGAAATAAAAGTCAAAATATTGTGATACATAACTTGAACCCACACATCTTTTCTGCTTTAGGTTTCCTTTGGGAAACTCTGTTATGTGATCACGACTAGCAAAATCATCTGACATTTTTTCCTTTATCCGTAATACGCCCATTACACATAAAGGGTAATACGTGCTGTTCTGTTCATGGCCTTATGGACTGAAATTGGAGGTGAAAGTTGTTTTGGGCTAAAGGAGTATATGGCTGATATATTGCTTCCATTTATTATTTGATCTCATTCTATTGTGTGTTTCCTTATGGCACACTCAATAGGTCTGTAATCACGGGGAACAAGATAGAAAGGGTAGGGCAATTATTGTATTTCCTGCCTTGGCTGGTGCATAATTTTTATTAGAGCTTATTTTGAACCACAACTTTAAGATAAAAATCCAGCATGAAGGATTAGAGATATGGCATTCTGCGCTTAAATCTCCAGTTATTTTTTGTTTGTATGTAAGCAAAATAAAGAGTTAATCTGCTGTCCACTTTTTTATAGCTGAAATATTTGAGCTTTTGTTTAAAAAAAATGGGAAATGATACAGTGGTGCTTAAAAAAATTGTTTTTCCAGCTTCTTTGGTACAACAATTGTTTGATATAAACTTGCATGACACTGTGAGCTTCCTCTCTGTTAATAGCCCAAATGTTCTTTTTCCAGCAGGAGGAAAATGCCTGCGTCCAGGGTGAGATCACACCGGCTGCCCCAGAATGAGGAGCCCCACCACAGTGCCAAGGCTGGGCTCAGCAAGCACACCAAGTGCATGCAGATTTTGGCGTGTACAGAGGATGGAAGAAGGGATATGTGCATGGGGGGGGTGGGGGGGATGGGGGGGTGGTGTATTTTTAAAAGGGAAAGCCATGTAAAGTGTGACCCATAAGGGAAAAGAGGACATGAAGTAGAAAATCAGCTGCAGCTGTTTGCTTATAAAGGAGAACAGGGTGCATTTTCCTGGTCCAAAAGCCCTGAGTGCTCAAGTGAAGACAAACGAGTTTGCACCAAAGCAGCTGAGATGCAGGTAGAGGTAGGTTACATCCAGCTGAGAGCATGCAGAAGGGGCAACCTCTATCTGAGACCACAGCGGATGGCCAGGGACAGTCAGCAAGAGGCTAAGGGACCAGCATCCCTGCTCCACTCCCAACACCATTCCTCTCGCAGGGAATGCAAGATGTAGACATCCCACTTCTGGCCTTAGGGCTGGGCAAGACAGAGGGCAGAATCCTCTGGCTGCAAGTTCCCAAAGATCAGAAGGCCAGAGCCATGCTTTGATCAAGGTGTCTCTGATGACTTTTGGGAATTAAGCCTGAGGAAGTGAAAGAAATCTTTCAGTACAGCCACATGGCTCTTGAAATAACAGAAACCACTTGAGAAGCTACAGGTTAGGACAGGTCTGGAGATTTCAGAAGTTTTCAGTAAAATCTTCAACTGCTTCTTGAGGTAGCTTGTTGAAGTGGAGATCTTGCCAGGGTGTTACTCATAAAAAGAGCTGAAAGATCCTAGAAAAAGGTCTTGCCTAGAAAAGCAGGTTGCATAAACTCAGGTCATCCAACATCTTCACATCATCAACTGCCTGACGCGGGGAGTCCATGCCTAACTCCCAGCTGTACTCTTCACACACACACCACCGTATGTGTGCAAGGAAAAAAAGAAAAATTCATAATGGACCGAGACCCAAATAGACCCTGGGACTCCTCAAGCCCTTTGATCCAGGAGCGCAAGTGCAGATGGAAACGTGTCTCCTATGATGGGGGTCCACAGACAGGCTCCTCTGTCTGCCGTCAAGGGGACATAGGCAAGAATCTTGCCTGTAAGGCCCCTTTCCTCACCTCAGATACCTCCTAGCAACCCTGCAGCAGGTCCCTCTGCCAGACCAATGTCCACAGCCCTGAGCTCCTGCTGGGATCAGTCCCTCCAGCTGGGGTCTGTGGAGACCCTCCTTGGCATAGCCAGTGCTCCTTGCCTACCCCCGCGGAGCAGGAGCAGGCACTCAAGCAGTTATCATGCTCAGCAAATGCTCTGCCAACACCCTGACTTGCCTTCAGTTAACTCCCTGGATTTCTTGCTGTGGGTGTTATCCAAAACCACAGACATTTGATATTCATACACTTTGTCTCAAACCTTTGCTTCAGTAGCCCTTGGTGGGCCCGTCCGAGCAGACAGGATGGTGTAGATATTGCAACAGTAACATGGAGGAAAGTGGTGAAGCTCTTCCATGCCAGATGTGCAGCGGTTAATCTGGGATGGCAAGAAGCCCACAGTGGCCAGTTCCTGTGTCCTGTCCAACAGGCGATGACATTCACTGATTGCAGACATGATCCTACGCACCTCAAAGACAATTTTAGTCACAGGCTGAATTGTATAAATCTGCTTTCATAAAAGATAAAATCTTCCCTTGTATTTTTTTCCATTGCTCAATTAACTATTGTTTCGCTCAGCATGTTTTAATCATAAGTAAGTTCATTAATAGACGTGCTCTTTGGAGTCATGGGGGACTCTGTGATATGATGGCATTAATCTTGCTGAATAACATCTTTAATATCATTTGCCCCTTAAAGGCACCCACTATGTCCCCCAGGCAATTATAAAACTTTGTTTCGTGGTACTGAATGAGCTCATCTAGATAAAATGACTACAATGTGTGTCTGCATAATGTTGCTGTTAGTTGCATCCTATTTATTTATACTACTCGTCAGCCACTATTATAACTTGCTTGTGAGCATATTTGTCCTTTAGTTGTAAAGCCATCATCTCAGCTGGTTGCTCTCCACCTGGGTCTCAGGAGAGCTGTCCTATACAAGGGTCATGAAAGAAGGAGATCTAGAAATCCCTAAACTGGGACCTTTTTGACGATTCTCTTCAAAACAACCTAGGACTTGTTTTACAACTGATCCTGTTAGAAGGACTCCCACTAAATTCATCAAGCTTGGGGTTGTTGCTGAACCTACCACTGGCATTCCTACCAGCCTTACTAAAACAAAATTCACAGTTTCTGGGTGAAAAAACACTTTTCTCCCCAGAGCTGGGAAAGGTGAAATTGCAGCATCTCCACACAGTGAGAGTCTGGGCCATGTCTATTAAAGATTCCCAGCACCAGACATATTTGAATACATATCTTTATATTCTCCCTACAGCCACTTACATTGTCCCATCCTAGAGTCAAGGTTCAAACTTCCAAAGAATTCAGGTTTACTTCTTATTCATCCTACTTCCTCAGCAGTAAAACAGAGACATTGGTCTTCTCTCCTTTATAAAGCAAGCTGAGAACTATAGATAGAAATTCCTATACAGAGGTGAGATATCTTAATTTTTTCCACAAGTGTACTGGAGAGCTGCTGTGTGCTCTGAGCAGAGCAGAGAAGTTTATGGGTTTGCTTTGTTTATTCTGTCCATATTTGGATGGGAAGAGGCATAGGCAGTAGATGAAAGTAGTTCATATAATAAAACTGGGTTTGGATGAAACTCAGCAGTATATTACTGTTTCATTTTAGCACTCCTGAAATAGTAAGGCCTTGTCAAATTCAGTCCCAGGGGAGAAGTCCAGGCAGATTTCAGTTTCAACATGTGCCACATAGTTGCACTTTGCCATATTTGCTCACATTATGGCATATATGTGTGGAAGAAGGGAAGAATTTCCCCATTTCTAAGCTGTAAAATGTCTTTCAACACCTCTGTTCTTTACTGCAACAGCAATATATCATTACTGGTCACACAGTGAGGCAATTACACGACTACAGACACTCTATCTGCAAACACGGTGACCCAAAATGTGGATCCAGCTCAAATTTAAGCAGGAGGAATGAATGTTCTCTTCAGAAATTCCCACTTGTACCTCAAAAAACCCACCAATCCAACCCTTTTTGCTACCTCTTTCACTTGCAGCTATGCACAAATTCCTGAACATATGACCACAGCCTTATCCTACAGGGCATTCAACCAGGGCTTTGACTGGTGCTCTCACAGGCAAGATGTACTTTGTGGTTGCAAGTTACATGAAGAGAAGAAAAAAGGAACGTGTCACTAACAAGGAACCTTGCTGGCCCCTGAGGACAAGGAGGAGTGGTCAGATGTTATCCTCTACCTAAGGACAGCGTTATTTGCAGCTTTGGTTGTCAGACCTATCTGATGCAGGAGGTATGGGAGAGGAAGGAGAAGCTGCATTCAGAGATGGCAATGTTGGAAATTAACCTGGAGTCTGAGTTCGGGGCAAGAGGCATTGATCAGAAACATCCTTTTGCCCATTCCTGTCTGAGTTTGGTAGGAGCAGAGGACACAACCACCTTGCCACGTACAAATGCTTCTTCTCCTGGAGGCCAGAATCTGTATTTTAGCAGCAAGCCAGCTCCTGGGAGCAGAGCATCCCCACAGCCCGTGCAATGTGAGAACCAGCAATGTCTCCAGGAATTTCTGCTGTCTAGTATAACTATGTGGGACAAAAAGATATAGCCATCTCACTGAGACCAGCCCAGGGTACAAAATCATGGTGTCCTACGAATCAAAAATGAGCACGCAGTTACCTGGATGTTCCTGCCAGTTGTGCCACAATGTCCCTTCTGACATCAGGAAAACCTCTGGGACACAAATGCACCCTCTATAAAGAGGGAATAACATTTCCTTTCTCCCACGCCTGGACTGTCCAGGCTAGTCAACCATTTGGACAGGGATTTCATCTGGCTGCAGCTTTGCAGATAAGAGCACACAGTGGGAGCCCTGATCCCAGCCAGGGCCTCCAGGCACAACAATAATACACATGATTAGCTGTGGTGAGCGGTCAGGGCAGGCAGCAGTCCTGCCTCTTGTCTAGCTCACACTGTGCACATCAGGGCTCTAAATATCTCTCCCAGTGATATTTACAGAGCAGTCAGAGCCATGGATGCTGCTGACCCAACAAAAGGAGAGTGAGGTAGGTTTTTATCGTGCTTCCACATGGGCAGGAAAGTTTAGGAATATTGGAGAAATAATTCATCAGCTGCATCTCAGGCACAGGCCAGAGCAAACTCTCTGCTGACTACAGACCTGTTGCAGAGGAAGCTGCCTCCTGGCTCTCAAACAACATATCTGGTTTAAACTTACTTTCAGTGCCTTTGTCCAAATCTTCCTGCCAAAGTTCGGATCTCTTCGCTTATCCCATTCCTCTGCCTGCTCCTGCCTCCCTCTCCCTCCATCTTCCTTCCCACAGCCGTGGGAACAGACTTCATCACTTGAGAAAAATGCCCTGCTCATACCCCCCGCTGTTGCTTGAAGCAGACACAAAAAATTAAAGTCTTTTGAGCAGAGACAAGAAATAATACTGACCTCAGTGAGGATGGCATGTACCACTGGAGAGGTGGTTCAGGCTGTGTGTGCTGCAAGCAGCTGTCTGTGCGACTACAATACAGTGTGGAGTATATGGAATATAATTTCCCTCTCCATTTACATTTAATACAATGGCTTTGGACCACACATTATTAAAAAAAATGAAGTCTAGGCACTTGGCTTTCACTAATAGCTTGTTACTCCTCTAACATTGTCTCTTCAGTGCAGAATGACAGAGTGATTTGTGTCTCTCTCAAAGACTCCTCTAGCCTTCTTCCCTACCCTGCCTGAAATTTGTTACTTTTTAAAAATAATAACACCTCTGTATAACAGTGGGAGGACTGGACTCACATGGGTGGTCTCTTATAATGAAGATAGAGTATCTGGGAACAATATTTTAATGTGTTTTACTTCTAATTGAGTTTTTCCAGCGTTTGGGATAATTATTTCTCCCAATTAGCCCAGTGGTATTGTTAGCTGGAGGCAACCGGTCCTTCTTCAGGCCTCTGACAGAGGTTTACAGTATGCACAATGGTGCACAGTCCCGTTTATGAGAAAAAAAAAAATGCCCCTCTGCTCCCAAAACTATGGGAAAAGACTCCATTGTGAGACAAATATTTCCCATGGAAACTGTCCTGAGAAGCCTCATAAGGGTCCACATTTCAGATAAAAGCAAATTGGTGGAGATTTTAAAATAAATCTCAAGAAAGAAGGGGTTATGCCTGAAGGGGAAAGACTGGCACAGGAGAGGCGATGCAGCGGTCAGACCTGATGAGGCATGGGATGGCTTTGGTCCCCACACCCTGCAATCCTCCTGAGATGCTAAGCCCCATGAATCTGGGACCAAGTCTATTCCTAATGATGAAAAAACAGGTCAAAGTTTAATGACAGTAAATTCATTCAGAGTAAACTTTAAGATTTTCTTTACAAACATAAGAGCTAGATCCATGTTTTTCCTAATAAATGCGAGCTGAAAGATGATGCAGTCACCTAAGTGTCAGAACAGTGGCCTTGGGCACAAGCCTGTAGTGGCTTTGCCTTACGTCAGCCCCGAGCAGGAAACTTTTTAGCAGTCTGTAGAAGGAAGCTGTTAATGCTGAGGAGACAGGACTGGCAAGAACTCAGTGCAAAGACCCTGTGGCAAAAATATATAATTGTTATAAAGGTAAAGACTAGTGAGGAGTACTGCATGAGCTGGTAGAAAATAGGCACTACATTGGGGAATTTTAAGCTAAATCTTGCAGGACTAAAAAAGTCTCTGCCTGGGCAAAATTCAGTTAATGAAAACAGAGAAACTTTTCAAGTCAGAGATGAATGAGGCCTTTACATAGCCCAAAATACAAATGATCTAGTTATGAGGGACGTATAAATACAAATTCTTATCTACATTTAAAAAAAAAAAAAAAATCTCCCCATGTTTTTAAAGAAAGTAGAGGATAAATGCTCCCCCTATAGAAATTTCTCAGTGAAATCCTTTCCACATTTCTGGAAAAGGAAGTCATTTGTGGAAGCAGAAGAGTGGCAGGAAAGATGCCTCTGCATTCATGGTCTCATGGTCTGCTCCTTGGTGTCAGAAACATGATTTATCCTGGGACACCTTTGACCTGCTGAAACCCCTTGTTTGGTACATGTTTGCATTGCCATTTCATGTCAACATTAAAAGACCATCACTGTATCTGTACAGGGCAGAGCTGCTGCCTCTCCGGCATATCCCTGGCATGGGATGGAGCAACAATAGTGCTCAGAGGCCAATCGCAGGCATTGCCAGAGCTGCCTGATGGGTACCAAGGTTTTGCCAAGTTAGTATCTGCCCCTAAACATGCAACTACAATCAAATAAAACTTATAGCAACTTCTATTATTAGTGTAGGAAAAAGTGTAAGAGAAAACTGAGCAAAGCTTGTTGTGAAATAAAGCCACAGGGGAGATTTTTGCAAATGGGAAACAAACACTTAACGCTGCTACAGCAAAAAAAGTAGGTACGGTACAGTGGAGTGGGATTTTAAAGAAAAAATCTGTAATGATAACTCATTTTATGAGCTTTCAGGTGTGTGTTTCTCCCTATCTTCCTCCCTTTCCTTCCCTGCCCAGTAAATTCTCCTTATACTGGGATGGTTTCTGAATTGCTGTTAGCAATTTCAGTGCTTTAGGAAAGAAGCAGTGAATCTATTACGAAGATAAAAGTCCCCAACAACCATTTTAGCATGTGCTAGGTGCCCTGGCAGTGAGTTCTTTACACAACAAATATCTCAATATAGAGACAGGAAGACTGAAACCTCAATGGAGTCACTCACATCATGACTGGGGAGGTACAGCACAGAGATTTAGACTGAGCTCCCTGAAGATTACAGAGCCAGTTCATGAAAACATCAAAAATAGAAGTCATCTGCACCCATTGCCTCTGCCGTGACACTTCTTTCCTTGTTAAACTTTTTATAATATGTATAAATATCTTTAAGGAATGTACCTCTATTTGGCATCGCTTTTCCATGGAAGCAATGGCCCCAGTTTTTCCAAGGGCTGAAAGTCGTATGGGTAGAAATCAGATAATCCATCTGCCTAGACCATTCCTAACGGCTACCCGTCTGTCTGAGCTGTTCTGCCAGATCTGCAGTCAGGGAGACTCTGCAATACCCTTTGTTAATCTTCATTTCATCTGAAATGTGAGAAAATAAGGGTGATCATCTTTAAGGCAGAACTGGATACAAAGGCTGCTTCCTAACTTGAAAAAATATTGTTTGATCTTTCTTTCACATTGTCACTTCTTCTATACATTTCAGACCAGCAGTATCTAGTGTTTGGATCTCAGTTTTAACTATGTGAAACCAGTTTGTACCGGTCTTTACAAAAGATGAGCAAGCTCTATTAATGGCTCCAGGTAGGAATGGGTTTTTACTGAGATCACACCATAATAAATTTCCTGGTGTCTGTTCTAGCAGAGTTTTAGTAACATTAAAAGATGAAAAAAAGATAATATCCCAACTACAAAATCTTGAAGCAATTCTTTAAAAAGAGAGGTCTGTCTCAGATTATAAGGAAGTCCCACTGTGATTTTCCACAAGCTCCTACAGAGAGGCTTAAAATAGCAAATCAGGCAGTAGTCAACAGGGACACCCTGGATCAGACCTAATGTACATCCATGCAAGACATTTTTTAACATGTAAGCCAGCATCAGATGCTTTAGAGAAAATTCATGCAGCTGTGGGATAATCTGCCTGCCAGGACAATTTCATCCTAAATCTTTATACTTAAACACTTAAACCCTGAAGAATGAGGTCTGATAATATTTCCAAGTCTCTAGTTTTGTTAGCTTTAGAGTTATAGTTCTCTCTGCACTTGCTATCAATATAAAATGTCCAATTCCTACTTGAACCTTGCTAAATCCTTAGCTTCAAAGAGGCTTGGTTTCAACAGTCTAGCTAGACTTTGTCAGTAAAGGTAAAGAAAAAGCTTTGGAAGTGCCTTAGATATCAGAACCAGCTCCAGGAGAATATAACACTGGGAAAGATAAAGAACTAAAACTTCAAAAGGTCAGAGAGCAAATGTCTGAAACAACTGAAGAAAAGCCATCTCTCACCCCAGAGATTTAAGATAACTGGCAGAAGAAGAAAATAATTTTGAAGGATACTTGCTTCCGCCATGCAAAAACAGGCTTTCATTGGTGAATATGCTAACCCGAAGCTGTTTAATATCGCTTTTGCAACAGATGTTGGCTACATTTGCAAATAGGAACTCCAGGAAATGGTTGAAGTCGATGCAAAGAGTCGTGAATGTAGGTACTTGGAAATACTTTATAAAGCGCTGTAGCTTTCCTGCAGGCAGTGGATCACTGCCAGTTACACAAGATGAAGATCTGGCCTACTCATTTAAGGTTTCAGATCTTCAAGAAAAGAGGTAGGCATGTGTTCAGAGTTGGGCTTCCTGACCTAAAAACCCAAGGAGAGAGCAGGAGAACAGAGCAGCACATCTGAAAATCCCCCAGATAACTATAGGTCATGGCTCAGAGATGCACTGACAATCACATTTAGTTCTTTCAAAGAAGAAGTTGCTCATATTTCTAGAGGTTATACTGGAAAAGGGATCTTAATTTTGCACATCTTTTTAGAAGGCAAAGAAGGGCACTGCTAATGAGATATGGGAGCCCTGCTTCTGCTAAAGATGTGAAATCAATCCTGAATGTCTGGGTAAAGCAGAAGCTGGTCTAAGGCAGTTAAAACTTAGTATCAGAACATTATATTTTTAGATTAAAATACATACAGTCATTCATTTCTCATTGTACATGGACATTTCTGGGCAAAAATGTGGAATAAAACCAAAAGAGACCACCCCAAGCCAGGGCAATGCCCCACCTAGTCCTATCCTCACCAGTATCAGTGCCTTAGGGAAAGGAAACACAACACATATAGGTCAAGTATTTCCATGATGTACCTTCCCAAAGTGCAGTCATCAAGGGATTTACCAAGTAGGAAGAACATTGCATGTAATAACTGTTCATGGACTCTTCCTCCTTGAAAATGTCTTTTGAACTCATTTATAATTTTGGCCTCCACATCATCCTTAGCAATGATTTCCACAATTCCACTGGGTGAAAAATTAGTGCTCTAGTATAATTTATTTTTTAACCTGACAGTTTGACTGGGCACTCTTGATTTTTTGGGTTGAATTCTTTCTTCACCTGTTCAGGATTTTATGTGTCTTCACTGCCCTCAGCCACCTCGCTTTTAAAATGAAGGGTCACAGCCTATGCATGAAAGTTGCTCCATTGTTCTCTGTCCTGTTCACCTTTCTTTGTGCCAGTTCTATATATTTCTGAACATAAGGATGACTAGGATTACACTTCATATCCAAAATAGAAAAGGAACCAGCATTGTGTATATGTTCTCTCTTTCCCCGGAAAAGTGCATTTTAAAACAAGATAATACAAGACTTGCCAAGATCTCTGTAAAGCCTCATTGATTTTATTGTTTCTTCTCATGTGCTCTCCACACTTAAACCAGTTTTTCAGGACTATATCCTTAGAACCTATAGACTTGGCTCTTTTTCCAATAAACTTCAAAGCGAAGACCTCACTTACTTTACCAGGCCCTTTTGCTTTTGCACTCGAGTTGTATAATTGCTAATCCAAAACATCCTGCCTCAGTGATGCCAAGCACTTTAAAATTAAAATACACCAAAACTTGGAAAGTTATACGAGTCACCCCAGAAACACTTGGACTGTCATTTTCCACCTGATATGATTTAGTGTTGCAGTGAATATTTGGTGTGCCTCTGGATAATTCCTTGCTCTGGTAGGTGTGCATGCTCTCATCTGGGGCTCTGCAGCAAGCACTAGGACTGATTGCAACATGAGCTAAATTTCCCAGGAAATCAGCTTTCTGGAGTCACTGCTGGAGCAGCATTAGCTAGGAAAGACATTGCACAGAGCACATATTTCACGACATTTCTTCACTCACGACAACCAGAGATGACACTGGCTCTCGGTTCATTCGTAGCCTACCTCATTTCTCCTCACATTGTTTCTTTGGGTTGCAGGGTGTAAAGTTTCACACTGTGTGTGGAACACACAACCTTGCTGCCTTGTGCTGATCCACCTGCCTTTCCTCTGCCTGCATCCTGATGGGCCTTACATAGCTTGTTCTGGGCAAACGACTATTTTGCAGTTGTGTCAGGACGCACTGAGGAAGGATCCAGTCACCTCCCCAGGAGATGTTCCCAAACAGGGGACAGAACAATACCCTTTGCCAGAGATCTTACAGCTGGTATAGAGTGGTGAAGATGATTCACACAACCAAAGGTTTGAAGTGCTGTCTTCACATGGCAGAGAGGATGGACTACCTTTGCCCTGGTTCCTTTTATGTGCCCAGTCCCAGGGACTGTGGGGTGAATCCTGGGAGATGCTTAGAAGAACCTCAGTATTTGGAATAATAATTAAGAATTAATGACTGGATATTTACCAACAGGTAGAGTTGCCATGTCCAACACACCTGGCAACAGACAACCTTCAATTCATGCAGGATCAGACCTGTCTAATCCATTAATCCTCGCAACATGTTGAAGCAGCCGTGTTTTATTGTCCTTATTTTGCAGAAGGGAAGAGCTCAAGCAGCAAATTTGGGTGATTTGTCTATCACACCTTTTCTAAAATAAAGGTCTTAATTGGAAGTCAACTGGTAGAAGGGCTGGCTGCCTTTGGGTCAGTCTGAGTTCAGGAAAAGGGGATTTAGACTGCAGGCTGCCCTGGGCTGCCTCTCAATGCACCTCTCACATGACAGTCAGTTCTCACGCTCACACCCTTGTTCCATGTCTTTCAGGCAGATTCAACTTTCTCCAAAAAATTCCTGGATTAAATGTGCAGGCTTGTGCTCATCCAGCGCTAAACACCTCCTGCTCCTGTTGCAGGAGGAATGAAGCATACTCAGCTCAATAAACTGCATAACAACTTAGCATTATACAAAAATAGGCCAAGTGTGATGGGAACCAGCATTTCCTGAAGCTAAACTGCATGTGTGCTACAGAACACCTTTCTTATTAACATCCAGTGCTGCAGAGGCTTTCTTTTCTAAAGAAAACTTATATTTCCAGAAAATTATAGATCAAGATCACTAACAAAGCATTAAACATGGTTCATGGTAACAAGAAACCAATGGAAGTTTATGATCAATCAATTCACCTAGCTCTGCTAAAGCAATAAACCATCACTGGAGTTCTAAATTTTTGAGCTGAGTTTGCAGTTTTAAAATGTCATCCAAAATCAATTGCCCCCCTCCAATTAGATCATTAATTGTCAACAACTTAGTTAAATAATAAGCCAGTGGTTCATATCTGCTTGGGAGCAGAGTCAAGCTTGAGCTGTTTCCCTGGCTACTGGAGCTGAATTCATGTCTGTTATCATTAACATGAATGTGGGTAAGAAAGCAAAAAACTATGCTGGAAATGAAATCAAGTTCTCCTCCCACTGCCTGGAGCACATAAATTTTATAAGTTAATGGTGCCACAGAATAGGTCTGATTAACTTCAGTGGGGGTCAGGGGTGCACGAGGAATGTGGGGTCAAGGCCCATGTAGCACTGACCTTTCTGAGGAGGTGTGTTATTGCAGCCTCCACCAAATCTGATGCTCAGTGCCCATCTGACGCCATGAGTATCCCTGATGACCCCTGCAGACCCTCTGCTTTGCTTCGTCTCTATGTGAGCAGCAGTGGGAGGAGCTGTGCTGTTAAGAAGGCCCCAAAGTATGTGAAACTCAGATCCTGCCCTTGGCCTTTGGGGTCAATGATCACCGGGCATCAGTGTGGAGATGGCTCCTACCTGAGGTCAGCTCTATCCTTTCTCTCCATGGGACAGAGTTAAAGACACTGCACCAAAGGGGGAAGCTGAGACTTGTGAAATGTGGCCCAGCAGAAGAGGAAGAGAGTATCTGGGGTATACCAACCCTGGGATAGTGGGCCACTACCAAGGATGGCTCACACCAGGGAGCGCCTGGTGTCCTGGGCACCTCCCTGATGTGCCAATGCCAATGCTGTTTTGCTACAGCCTGGTACATACTTGGCATTCCAGTGCAGTGGTGGTATTGGTGGTGCATTGCCCACTGCTAGTGAAGATAAACACTGCCATAGACTAAGGTCAGTCAACTTCATCTTGTTTCTTCTAGTGGGATCAACTGGAGTCAGGACCTTAGCAGAGGACAAACTTTAAAAATTAAAGCTAATAAACAAATACAACCAGCAAGTCTGACAGAACTTACTCTCTTCTCACACCAGTTTTATGCTGTTGACTCTCCAGGGATATCAGTGACATATTTCCTGGGTTTGCAACAACATCAGCAACTACGTAAGTATTTTGCACTCACTGTCGCTTGCGTTTGGCAGCACTGTTGCTCAAGACAGAGGCCGTGAGCCTGCTTCCTTCATGATCTTCACTCCTATAGCTGAGCACAAGGCAGTAGGTGACCAGGTTGCTATTTTCAGACAAACAAAGCACCCATCTATGCAATTCAAACAGCAGTGTTACACCTGGACAGCAAGAAATGAAGTTGGAAAAGAAATACAGGAATTAAGAAAACTTATTTAAAGCCTTTCTTGACTAGAGTCTTCCTAAGCTAGTTTATTTTGGCTCCTGGTAGCATTGCCACCAGCGTCCAAGCAGATAGCTCCTGCCATGACTGCTTTTGGTAAACACGTTCAAGAGCATCATGAAGGCAGCCACTGTGCAAAGAAACATAGGAAGAGCTGAAATTGATGACTAGAACAGTGTCACGTGAGTATTTTTATCTATTTTTTAGCACTTTTGCCTATTTTTTTCAAGACAGGACAAAGTAAGTCAAGTGCCACAGCATAGCTACCTTCACCCAGAGATTTGAAAGCAGGACCAGCAGATCTCCCAACAGCCTTTTTCTTGCACCACGTTACATGTGTAAAAAACAAGTGGGCATAAAAACATCACGCTAACATTATTCAAAGCCCAGCCCTGCTCTTGCACTGCTCTTTCGTTTGAAGCACATCCTGTCCTCCTGTGTGAAGTTATTTATATTTCTTCATGCTGTCCTTTCCGGCAGGCTGTTCTACTTAACACCCCTCGAGAGAAGAATTCCCAGCAGGACCTCTCTGTAGCAACACTGCTTTTAACCTACCATTATAATGACCATAATTTAGTGCCATTTTATTTCTACCCCCCCTCAATGTTAAACATTAACCGTGGTCCCACTATTGACTGCTGAAGGCATCTGCTGCAATCATATAAGAAATATTGGGCATTATTTGGCTCTTCAGGAGTTGAGGGCATACAGAGGTTCATGCTGTGTTGTTTTGGGGAAGAGCAGAAAATATCTGTGCAGAGCCAGTTTTAAACGCAGTCTTTAAATTGGGCTTTCATAACTTCTCCTTCCAAAGGTTAGTCAGTAAAACACTAAATCTTTTCCACAGCCTTAGGATTCAGAAGGCACAGAGGTTTCCTTGATGATCAACCTTGTTAGCTCCAAGGACCTATTCTTTCGGAGCCCTCATTGTGTGGCAAGAAGAAAGAAAAAATGAGTTCTTGGAAGTAAAGACCCTCCTTCTGTTCAGGTTTGAATAAAGAAAGGGTCACTGCCCCTGAAGGCTTGTCTCTCTCTTTTTCTTTTCTTAGACCACATAAATAGAAGAGTAATACCAGCCCATAAGCTGAATACATCAGGTTCTGATCAGTACACCAAGGCTTTTGCAACACATGAAACTCATATGCTGTCACATGCACAGGGTGTCACGTATACGTTAATCCTACGCAGGATTGAATGTGCAGATCCTTGTCTTTCCGTTGTGTGTGTCTCTTGTTGCATAATCCCCAAACAGCACTCTGCCCTTGGAATGAAAATCTGAGAATGTTTTGAACTTTTTTTAACCTGCAAATAGAAGGCTGGTGGTAGGATTAGTAGGTACTGATGGAAGAAGTACTAGGAAGCAGGAATCCTTAAAACCATCTCCTTTTTTCTTCAAAGGCCCTGACAGGTCTCCCTCTCCCTTGTTTCTCCTCTCCCATATTTACCAGCAAAATCCCTCATATTGAATCATCCATGACTTTCAGCCACCTTCTACTTTTTCAGTGTTTTGAAACACCTGCCATGCATAAAAGCAAGATATATTCAATTGAACTGTCCTCCTCTGCTCCCTCATACAGCTCACAGCTGTAGACTGGAAGCACCCCACAAGAAAGTCCTTCATGTGAGTGCATCCAGCACCTTGTACATAGGGACACCCATCCCTATTAATTGCACTTGGGGGCATCTAAAAATCCAGTGATGGTCCTGTTCGCAGACATATAACAGACCCAAAGACTTTAGAAAATCTCATTGTTCCCTGATGAAATAGAGAATGTTGATTATTCCACGTTTGACAGAGCCACTGTGTAAGCTAAGGTGCCCTCGGTTCCTGTCCAGACCTACTTCAGACAAACATTTTTCGGGGTGTCATTGCACCAAAAGCTTTACTACACCCAGACCTGTACATGTCGAGATGTGCGACTGCATTGCTGGCTCTCTGTGCCACACACCTTCTTACAGACCAGTGCAAGATTGGTTGGACAATATTTACTCCTCAGCAAACCCAACTGGATGTTTCTTATCACTGCATTGATCTCTAAGTATGTACAGTTTGATTATTTTTTATTCCAGTGCTTTTCCTGGTAAGTATTGGGGCTGACTGCTTTATATAACCTCAGGTCCACCTTTCTCTTTTCTTTGAGGACAGAAATTATACCTGCACCCCAAAGCTGCCTGCTTTCCTTTGTACCCTCTGGTGAATATATTCAGCTTAGCCATGTTTTCCCTTGTCTGTTCTTTTCCTCTTCTGTTTTGTGTCTTGCCATCTTTATATCACAGTGAAATGATTTTTTTTTTGTTGGAGAAAACTGAAGCAAAAAGACATTAAATATGTTGGTCTTCTATAGGTCATCTGTACCTCTCCTGTTCCTCATTAGGTAATGGGCTTCTGCCTGCTGCTGTCTTTTTCTTACTTTACTGTATTTATAGCACCTTTCTCCTTGTTTCCTAACACTCCTCAGTGGTTGTAATTCATTTAGCACAGCAACCTTTCTGCCCTACATGCTTATTTTATTCCTTGATCTCATCCTCAGTAATGTGACCTCATTCTCCTTTTTAAAATGATTCTTCAGGGACTCTCCTATCCTTATCCTACCCTCTGGCTATCTGCAGTGGGTAGAGGTGGATTTTCCTACTGTGGGTGATGTAGCCTGGCTCAAGTACTTACTGCCCATGAGGGGAGATGGAGTTCCTCACCTCTGGCCATGCTGAACAAACCTGCCAAGATGTGGCACCTCACTCAAACAGCAAGTCTTTATCAACCACACAGCACCTAAATTATTCCCAATACTTCCTGCACCCACAGACAGAGGGTATATCAGGGGTATGTCAGATGAAATCCCCTTATCGGTGTCCCATATCACTGAGATGTTGTGGGAACGTGATGGGTGGCAAATGGTGGGCCTCAATCCCACGCCCATTTCCACCAGTAAAGGACAAAGGAGCATCCAGAGAGTGGGGAACAGGGTGCTATGGAAATGTCTTTGTCCCCCATTAGTGAGGGAAAGCCATAGTAATCTGCCCCCAGTTTTCAAGTCTGCCAGAGACCTTAAGCATCAGCTTGAGATTTATTTGGTGTTCTGCAGCAGGGACAAGCACTTGCCTGTGCAGATCCACTGTGGCAAGGTTAAAAGGATGCAGGTCTGCCTTGTTCTGCTACTCCTCCTTGCTGCACACAGGGACTGACACTTCCCAAAACCACCTCTGGAAAGTCAGCAGCGAATTAACATGATGCTGGCAAAAGTAAAGCTGTTAAAACTGTTTGTAGCTTTAAAACCTGTATCTCCTTTGGCAAAAACATCTGACAAAAAGCAAAGCCAATCACTGCCCCACAGTAAGAATAACTCAAATGGAAGTACTGGGAGCTTTAGAGGTGCTTGTTGCAGAAGGGGGATGTCTGAACAATGGAGGTTCAGCCGTGTTTGACTTCCCAAAGACATGAGGGAGTTGCAAACTTACTTGTTCCCTCTATGATGCTCAGCAATGCAGTTCCCACACTGCAGCACTCCACCATACCTAGCAGCAGGCTGAAATGTCTCCTGGGTGACAATGGGCTCCAGCCCCACTTGATGTAACCTCACCAGAGGTGGTCCTAGAAACCACTGGTAAGGGAGCAGTAAAAAAAAATAAAATGCAAAGGAGCTGATCCCAGCCCCAGTTCAGGTAGGACACCAAAGACTTCCTCTGTCTTGGTGAAAACTGGAGTGATTTTGCTAAGACTTGACTCAGTCTCACCAGGTAGCTTTCATCCTTAGCCCAAGATGTCAAATAATTTGCAAAATGCTTGCAATTGCATTGATACGTGATGGCTCCACTGGCCAAGCATGTTTTTTGGGAAGTAGCTTAATCCCAGTATGCACCCCCCTTCCTGTCTGAGATTGCAGGGACTTGGCACCCAAAAGGCAAGGAAAGGGAAAGCTGTTGTAATTTCTGAACCAACAGCCCACGGTGTTTTATTTCAGTGCACGTGGAGGCAAACAGCTCCAGAGAATGTCACCTCCTTCGTTAGAGATCACAGTTAATGAAGGGCTGAGAATAAGAATCAACAACCCTTACGAGCCCCTCTTACAAACTTTCTAGATTAAAAGCTAATTTTAAGATATTTTAAAGACACATTTTCAACCTGTATAACACTCCCTTACTCACATATATGTCTGACTACCGTGGTGTGCCAAAGCATCAATTATAATGTCACAGAAGCACTTTTCTGATGACATGTCCCTAAATGATCTCAAACCTCTCCTTATCTGGGAAGGGTTGTGTAGCTGGGTTTTTTTATACCTTAATTCTTCAAATTCAGGAAAACTCCAAGGAACTTCCCAAAGTCAGCCTAAAGCCTGGGTAAGAGATCAGCTGGACTAGTTTATTTTTCAGCCCACAGCTGAACCAGGCCCTCATCACTGCTTGTCTCACCCCACACGACCTTGGGTAAACCAGTCTGGCCCCACCAGCTCCCGTATCAGGTTGTGTGAATGCAATCTAAATTCAGCAAGCAGCCCTAATTGATGCTCTTTATGTTTATTTGACTCATCGAAGATATGCATCAACCTAAGTAGTAAATCTCATCGTTGCATAGGAACTACAAGGATCAGTTCATTTCCAAATGTGTCCTGGAAAGGGCCCAAGATATCTAATACTGTGGGGAAAACACATATTGAGTGTCAAATTAAAGTAACAGCAGCTCTGCAACAAATGGCAACTTCCTCCTGGAAGAGTCAAAGATGGCTCTAACTGCTGATGCTTTTAAATGTACTTTCAGAGTATTAATAGAGCTGATTTAAAATAGCTCCTCTCACTCTTGTTCCTGCTTTAACTCATACCCAACTGCTAAACATACTGTGACTGTTCCTGCTAATACGCTCTCTGACAAATCACAGCCATGTATAGGTTTCCTCTCAGTATTTCCAATTTACTCTTTAATGGGAGACAAATGTGTCTTATTTGCTGACTGTGTAATGAGTCTTAAAGAATTTCCAGGCATGCAATAGGATGGTGCTTATTAGAGCTGCTTGCAAATTGTTTTATTTGCTTAATTCTGTGCCCATAGGATATTCACTGGCACCTAAATGCTGCACTGGCTGGTGCAACACTAACATGTAAATCAATATATTACATAAAAAAGTAGAACCTTCAGTGGGAGTATTCCCATTTACACTTGACAAGAGTCAGAAACCAACATATCAAACTGACGAGAGGTACACGTAAACAGTTGGTTTACTTGTGTAGTTGTAGGATAGCTATTGCAGTCTGGCTTCCCATCGTAAGCCTCCTTTAGAAATATATCAAGTACCTGATTCTGGCAACTTCAGGTCTGTTTAATTTCATGCACCTAGGGTTTACTATTGATTATACAGAGGGAGTCTTTGTTTTGGTGGCCGTGCGAAGGAAGGATGCCTCTTTGTGGATTTGTACATGCATTTTGGGATTGAATTTTTTCATGTTTTTTTTTAGGGTGACACCTCCATCAGGAAACACTTTCAAGCACAGTCTTCCTGACATAAATATTTATACTGTGACTTGCCTTTCCACTCGCTCTCAGCCAATGGGCCAGAGGTGGGAAGCATGGATTAAGGGCTGGGGACAAGGGCAAATGCAGTGGGGAAAGCAGCTGAGAGGGGAGCCTGGAGCAGGGGTACTTGGGGCATGAGAACGGCTGGAAGAGATGAGGGAGGGCAAGGGATGGAGTCACAGGCAGGGGTGGGAGATCTGTAAAAATATAACATAGAAAATATAATTTTGGCTAAGACATGAGAGCAGGTTTTCACTGTCAAATCTATTGGTGTCCATCGCTCTTCCTTCACAAAGGGGTTTGTGGGGTGCTGGGTTTCGTGTGAGCTGTGGGTATGCGGCTAGACACTGCAAAACGCCTGCGGCAACAAAGAGACAGATGCGGTGAGTTTGAGCAGAGTCAGATGGAGTTTGAGGAATAAAACACCCCAAAATAGGTGGTCATTGGAATAGAAACAGAAAGAGAAATTGTACATTGACCCTGAACACATCTGACCGAAAAAAGGAATAAATCCCTCATTTTTCCAGCATAAAAACCTATGCAGTTTTCTAGAGACTAAGAGGCCTTAGATCTTACTGCTTTGTCTTTCTTACTGCTAGTAGGGCATTCAGCCTTCAGAAAACCATTAAGAATATGTTTTCTCAGGGTATCCCAGCCTTTTTACTATTCAATAGGAGGGAAAAAAATGAATTAATATTACGCTGTTGGTTTCACAAACTGAGAGAGAGGACTTAAGGATTTTCCTCTCTTAGAAAAGTTGTACTTTGCAGGGTCTCAACTGTACAGAAATTAGCCACATTTACTGCAGAATAACCCTGTTAGTGTTTAGCATGTATTTGAAATATACAGGCACACCAGATGAAAACCAGCAGTATGAAATTAGTGCACCAAGAGAAAAAGGCAAGGATCAGATCTGTTCCTCTGGGGCTGGCTGCCGGTGAGCCTGCAGCGTGTGTGTGCTCTCCACTTTACTGCCAGTGCCCTTGATTTCTCAGGCTGCTTTGAAAGACAAAAAGAAAGTTGGTAATCATACACCGACAGATGGTTCCTTGGTTAGTTACTCTTTATTTAGAGGGAAGCAACTGCGATTCATCAGCTTTTTTCTTTTATTTTTTTTTTTTTTATCCTACATCATGAACTTTCAACTTCAAATCTATTTCTAAGAAGTATTGTGTGGCAAATGTCTATTAATAGCAAACCTTGGGCTGACTGGAAATTTCCTTTTTAAACATTCATATTCCATTCTTTGAGATGTTTTCACCCAATTTTGTTTCACTTTTCAATGACAGAGCTGTCTAGAAAGTTTTCCACTGAATACAATATTAAATATATCGTTTTCATGCCTGTTACTAGAACTTAGATGTTTCTTTCTTATTTTTGGACTTCCTTTCTTTACCTTAATTGCAAATTGATAGCTAATGAGCTGCTCGTATTTTATTTTGATTCTAAACGTTTTTGATTGACTATTTGGGACAAATATGTTTGTAGCACCTCCCTACACATATCAGAGTTAAGATGTATCTGTGAATAGTCCTTTTGAATGGTAATTTGCAGAATTCCATGTGCACTTAAAGTGAAGAATATCTCTAAATAACTTTGCTAGATGGAAGCCTGAACCAAAAATTTGGAATGATTGGCTTAAAGTTGAAGAGTGGCTCTCTACAATCAACAGAGAAAGCTTGTGTTACAGTCCAGCTCATGGCTAAGGGTTCATTCTCCTTTTGACACTTTTGGGACGATATAGGAATTCATTGCACATCTTAAATCCAAGTAAACAGCAATTTGTCCAAGATTCTCTAATTAGGGGAAAATCCTGTAAAAAAAACCCCAAACAATGAGTGACTCTTTGGGGGCTTCTGTTTCATGTTTCCTACCTGAGCAGACATCAGTACAGGCCTGAACCAGAATTACTGAGTGCAAACAAACTTGCGCATGAAGCAGTGTCCAAATTTTCTTTTACAGATATGGAGGAGACATTTCACTGATTTTTTTTTTTTTTTTCCAGCAGCACAAACTACAGATCAGAACTACTCACTTTTTCAGGTATTAAAGTGAGTTGAAGAGAAAAAGATTACTATCTTGAGCTTTTAAAAATACATTTTTAAAAATGGCTTAGATTTGAAAACAGAAGGGGACCATCTCTATACTTAGTTACCATAGAGAACTTAATGTAACTGTGCTTATTCATTTTTAAAGAATTCTGCTGAATTTTGCAAGGGAAAATCTCAGAGAACTCAGACAGTCAGTTCAATATCTTTAATTCTAAAAGAATCTGATCCAAGCCTCCTCCAAATTATTTTATATTTGGACCTGAAGTGAGTCCATTACAAATCTGTAAATTCAGTTCTACCTCAAAATCAGTCCATAACTGGAGGGATCAGAGACAAATTCAATACCATTTACAAGTCACTCAGCATTACGCAAGTTGAACTTTTTGGAAATAATTCACTTTTTCTCAGATTATTACCACCACCAAACACCTGCCTCAAGGTTTGTTCGGTAACAGGGAAAATGAGAGGAAAAGTCCCTTTTTCACAGTGGTCTTATGGATAGACCACATTGCTGACCTTCTAGACAAAAAAATGTATATATTGATTCCTATGAGGAATGGCATGCTGTTAATAGATGGGATCACTGACATGAATGACCCAGTCCCTTGCAAAATGTTGTATTTCTCATCTCCCTTTTGCAAAAAGTTCTCTTCTATTGATAAAACTCAGTAGAGAACTGGGCACTTCTTCTGTTGTTTTATTCTCAGTCCACCTGCCTGGACTTGAGCTTGCCCAAGTGTTGCTGAAAAGCATTAGGATGACACATTTTCACATGGAGAAAGAAGATACTACAAGGAGATGAAATGGGATATCTCTTAGACAAACATTTCTAAAGGCCTGGACCAACTATTTCAAGGATTTATTTTGTGTATGGCCTCCTTGCGGGAGAGCTCAAGGTAGCCAGGACTGTTGACCTTCTCCAACTCCTCATCGTGAGAAACGGGCACATTCCCAGTGCTCAGCCCAGCCAACTTGCCCTGCAGGCACCTCCCTCCCTCCCCCTGACTGTGGATCCTCCAGCTGCCCTTCTCTTACTTCTCTTCCCCTCTTGGGCACTGATCTGAAACCCCCACAGGTCACATAGTGGGCAAAGAGATTAAGACCAGGATTTGTAAAGATGATGCTTTTTTAGACAGCTTAATAGGCCAGATGCTCAGCTGAGGATCAGGCCATCTGTCCACTAAAGCCCTACCTGTACCAAACAGGTTATTGCTAGCAGAACTGTTAAGAGAGAGAAGGAGACAATTCGGGACTGCAAACCCAAACCTCAGCTATGCAGGGATGCAGAAGGACCTCCTGACACTAAGCACGTGGAAGAGAAAATGGGCGATGATGTTCATGGCTGACATAGGCACTAGTTAGAGGGAGACAATCCCAACTGCACATACAAATTAAGGACTTCTCTGCTCTTTCAGCAGACATAAAGGACCCAAGAGTCAACAAAAACCATAATTATACTAACTTTAAAAGCCATTGGACTGCTAGAGTAGTGTGAACTGAGCCCCCTATAAATGAGAGCCAGGCCCAGTCCCCAAAGCCAGCTGCTCCTTTAGTGCAGTGATCTTTCTCCATACTCACTGATAAGCAGTCTATGCCCCGTGACTTAAAATAAAAGGGAACGATGGTCCCTGAACAAACCCAGCGAAGAGGTATTGATTTGCAAATAGTTTAAAAGAATATTCAAGGGTCATGAGCTGACCCTTTTTCAGCTTTGACATTTTATATCAGGGAGGATCCTATTGAGATGGGAATTCATATCCTAGACATTGTTTTGTCTTGTTTCATAAATAAGTTGAATAGCTTAATTGATTGACACCCACTGCACTTTCCCAGCTTCCTCAGGCTCAAAAGTACACTGCTGTTTTCTGCCATAAATAATATGAACATTCAATCAGCTGCCAGGCACAAAAAGGAACTGAAAATTCTTCATACAATAGCTGCAATCTGGCATACGAGACACCACAGTTCTAAGGAGGAGAGCACTATTTGATATTACCAGGTATTCATTTTCCTCCTGCAGCAACAATAGTATTTTCCTACCCAAATGACCTAAACCCTGGAGAAGAAAGACCCAGGGGCCCCTGCAGGAAGGAAGACCAGTTTGTCTTGGCATTTATGTGTGTTCAGGGGTTAGGAAACTGGTTTGCAATCCTGTGAACACAACATGGGGAAGGACACGCTGGCCCACCAAATCCCATCCCTTGGAGGCGTTGGTACAGCATCCCTTCATCCCTCCTGGACTCTGATCCAACTCCATCTCAACATGAGTGACATTATTTGCCCCAAGCTCCCCATTTGTCCCGGATCTCACACCTCTGATGGCTGCAAACCTCCTCCTAATTTCCAGTCCATGCTTATTTGTGATTATCTGTTCTCATGTCAGGTTTATTCTTTTACTTAAATATCTCTTTTCCTCCCTGGATATTTAGCCCCCTGATGGATTTAATATTAATATCTCCTCCTCAATCTTGCTTTTACAAAGGGAAATAGATGTCACACACTTTGAATCTCTTCTCTTTAAGACAATTTAATGGCCTCATCAGCAATTCTAACGACTTTTGGCAGGCTCTTGGGTAAGTTTATATCCCACATTTTCAAAAAAACAGTGCAAAAATTAGTTTGACCATTGAGGACTTCCTCTTGAGGAAGAAAGGTGTGGATGTAAGCACTTACCTTCAGTTGCCCAAGTTGGAAAAGGTTAGCTTCTATCCTCCTTGTGCTTTAATTTCCTTATCTGTGAAACAGAAAGGACAATACAGACCTCAACGGGGAGTAATTAAGGGTTCTGAAGTGCACCGAGATCTTCAAGTGAAAGGTTCAATTCTAAATGCAAAGCTTTTTTGTCTGCTGTTCTTTACTTGCTACTTCTCACAGACTGCAAACCCTGGAGAGATGGCACTGAGTGAGACTAAAGCCAAGGAAAGACTTCTCCATTGATTACAGTCAGAAACATTTATGCAAAAAGTTTTATAAAGGGTGAGAGGCATTAGTTGCTAAAACAGAGCAATAAAAACTGGGAGAGAAAGAATACTGACTGAAACTATTGCAAGGCCAATTGCTAGGATCAGTAGTTTATCCTTAGAAGAAGCAGCAAACAGTTAAATCTATTTTACTTGCTTTGCTTCACAAGAAATCTCTCCAAGGATGACCACCATACACATCCTCATCTGTAATTAATAAATGTTTGGAAGGACACTTTCCCACTCAACATATGAAATTATAGACGATCCCTTAATTCCCCAGACATTTGCAAGCCTTGTCTTGTCAGAATTGAATTTACTACAGCTGATTACCCTGAGAATGCACTGACCTTCTTAGCTCCTGCTGTGGTCTTTATTTTTTCCATGGCAGATAATATGGGGACCAGAAACTGGGGACTTGGTAGCAGGGATTATGTGATACTAATGAGACAAAGCTTATTGTTGATGTTAACTGTTATTACCACTAAAAAAAGTGCACAACTCCAGACAGATGGACTTCACTTTGTTATACCAGGAGGGAGCGAATACATTTTGACAGTAGCAGCATCTATTTAAAATCTGGATCACATCTGGTGCCTATATGAAGCAGACCATATCTGATCAATCAGAATTATGGCTCTTCAGACTCCAGACGAGTTAGAAGAAATTCATTATCTGTTGTGAAGCCTGCTTCTCTTTCATCTATTAAAAAATGAAATAAGATTAATTGTCACTGGATCCATTTAGCTATTGAAAGAAAAAAAAAAAAAAAAGGACAGTAATTAAACTAACTAGCAGGCTCCACATCTGAAGACATGATTAATTCTTTGAAACACTGTGCATGTAGGTACTTGGCTCACACTAGGCTTCAGTCAACAGTTTCTTAGCTGATGAAATAGATAGCCTAGGACTTATGTCCATTTCTGGTTATTTCCTAAACTCTTGGAAACCCCCCACATGAATTTTTTCAAGCTCTGTCAGAGGCCAATATTTATCTTTCGGGCACATTTAGTCCCTGTGCTGGGCATGCTGCTTGGGAGATACCACCCTGAGGACATTAATGTCTCCATGGGGCCTCCTACTTCCAAGGATGTCCCAGCTCTCCCCTTCTGGACCAGCAGTTTCGAATGCTGAAAATTGACACTGAGATGCTGGGAATTCTTCCATGTGAGGTCTGCTGAACCCAAAATGATGGTGAGAGTCTGAGTTTACAAATAACTAAAAGTAGAATCCAAAGGATGTGTCCTGTTCTGGATCAGTTGAATTTTTTAATATTATTTTTCTTTTTACAGAGAGAGTTTTTTCTTGCTTTTGCTGATGAGCACAGAAGTCACACCAGCTATGACTTAGCCTCTGAAGTTCTCATCATTGCTTCCTTTTTTACCATGTATTTTCCTTGAGACCTGCAAGAGCACAGGTCGGAAAGTAGCCTTCTGAAAGAAAGGGACTTCTATTTCCCTCATTCTCAACTTTTAAAAGAAAACTTAAATTAAAAGATAAGGCATTTCATAGGTGTTATAACTAAAGCTGCTGAGAGAACAAAATGGTGTTTTGGGGATGGGGAAACACAAGGTTTAAGTTCAAAACTATAACCTTTGAAGAACAGTTTAAAATGCTCATCAATCGTTGTGAAATATTTCTCAAAATTCATTGTCAAATTGCTATTTTTGATTTGTGCTAATGAAACCCAGAGAAAACATCTACTTTCATGAGTGGCATGGGGGCAATGACTGTGACCTTCCAGAGGAGCGCCAGGTGTGCAAAGGAGATCAAGGAGGTCATTAATTTCTTCTGCAGCAGTGATGGCTCAGGAGCAAATGATTTTGACTGCTTATGTCTAGATGGGTAAAGCACAAAATGAGGTTATAATAACTGCCTGCCCCAAAATGCCAAACCACCCTCAAAAATAAGTGGGGTAGCTCCAAAGCCATTTATCTAACATGGGCACAGGAATGTCATGGGAAACTTGACTCTGGATGATATATATCAAAATCTCCTGCTAGCACTACTAACTCTGGAATTTCTACAAATCATGGATGACAATTTTCTAACCAAGAAGTAAAAATTAACGGTAACTAAGGTGGAAGTGATTATGTTTGATTCCTGTCTAAGCCAGTTAAAACCACATGTTATTTCAAGACAGCCAGTTTCACAAAGCTGAATCGAGTACAAGCCAGCTGTAAGGAGGACTGAGGACTAAATACAATGCCTGTAATAAACAGTTTAAAATTATTTAGCCAGATGTAAAAAGAAATAACAACAACAAAAAACCTAAAACTGTAAGAAAGCATGGTTTAAAAAAAAAAATCTAGGATAGAAAAGGATGCAAAATGAGCAATAATAAAGGTGAATGGAATTTTAGAAGACAGATGTAAACACTGAAAATACATCCTGGAGCTATATAAAGTCAATAAGGAAGCAAAGGGATGCAAGGAAATACATATGGCTGAAAAAAAAGACAGTAAGAAGCAGATGTTTGAGTCCATTGGGACCAAGAGTAACCCTACCAATACTATAAGCCCATGATTAGTAAGAGAATCAGAATAGCCAGTAATAATGCCAAAAGTCAGAAGCGTTTAACAAATACATCCATTCCTTGCCCAGGAGAAAACCAGACATTGTGTTCATATCATAAGGAAAGGATGAATATTTTCTACTCTAGCCATAATTGAAACTGAAGTAAAACAGTCACCACTAAAGTAACTTTTTTTAATATCAATACAACCAGATACCTTCCGTGAGGATGCTAAAAGAGCAGGTTAGGAAGCTCCTCTGGATGCTGATTTTAGTAACTTGCGTCCAGCAGCGGCAGAAACTTGAGAGAAAGCAAACATTATGGCAATATTTGGACACAGTAAAGGAAATTATCAAATATGTAGAAGTCTGTCAGCCTGACACTTACTGAGGGTAGTAATAACAGAAAATCTGATACAAGATTTAACTGCTAAAGAATTCAAGCAGGCACTCTAAATAATAACATTTTGCAAGAATTTCTGGAAAACAGAGCCTCTAAGAGTGGATAATATAATCACTGTGAAAGACAGAGACAGATAGGACCCATTGCTTTCACTTGGTCTCATCTCCAGAAAAGATGCAAAATATCCACATTAGCCCCCAGGTAAGAAATATTTAGGTGTTAGAAAAATGTGATACAAAAATCAGATTTATGTTCCTTGAAAAATAATTTGTTATCAAACTTAAAAGGATGGGAGAGGTCCTAATTAGGGCTGGTAAAATTTGATATAATTTTTCATTGAAAATTACTAGCTGTAATCTGTAAATTTTTTAGTTAGTTGTGGTGATGCAGTAATAGTTTTTTGTTAGTATCATATTTTAGCAATGGTATAAAGCTCTGAAGCAGTGCAATCAAAACAGCTGCAGAAATCCATAGCTGATATAAGATACTCTTCTACCCTCTATTTTTACATATGCTTCAGTAATTAACTTTCAATATAAAGAAATAAAGTATTTGTGAAAGAATTAGAAGAGAAACAGCCAACTTCATCTAATTTCTACCCAAGCCAGAAACAGGCACTTCGAAGCATGGTCTCTGCAAATAACTGAATGATTTTTTTTTCTTAAACCTGCCATTTCTTTGCTGAAATAAGGCACATCAAATTCCGTGAGGTGAAGAGACAATTTCCCTTTCTGTCCCGAACTGCCTGAAATAATCCCAGCACATGCTCACCACTCCCAGATGGAACTTGCAACGCCAGGTTACCGAGTTCAGGGAAAGGCAGGGGTTCATGTTGCTGGTTGCTTTGTGCAGTTATTTCTGCATTTTCCAGCAGCCCTTTTACCATACGGAGACAAAGCTCACTTTCAATCTCCAAACCATCACTCCTGCTTTAAAATTGTCCAAATCTCAAGGGGTGGGATTGAAATCCCAGATTAGGACACAGGAGCATAGCGAGGTGTCCAAATTCCTGCTGCGGTCAGTGGAAACACAGTCAATGCAGACAGTGAGATCTGGAGAGCTATTTGCCTGAAGAAGACACCCACTTTGATGAGCAGTTTAAATCCCACACAAACCCCTTTAACATCTAATTTTTCCGAGAAATGGATCTAAAGCTTTGAGTCAGGATAACAGAGCTCTCCTTTCCAAGGAAATATTTCAATACACATTTCTCTTTGTAATGAAATTTCTCCTCGGGACCAAAGAAGGCAATTGCTTACTGCTTTAAAGCAAATGTTTTTTCAAAGACCCCATTGTTACTCAACTTTATGGAAACCTCTCTGCTTCACAGCTCTGTCTTCTTAATGTGTGATGGCTGAAAGGTGAAGCTACCCCCAGATTTTTGCAAGCACCGTGACTGTTTTCAAGAATAAGTACAAACCAAAGCTTTGCACTGATTTATCTCTGCTTTTTGTTCTTTCTGAGAATTTCTTCTTCCTCACTTCTGGATGTGCCTGTTGACTCTTTCAAAAGAAGGAAAATAACAGCATACTCCCAAATGCTGTATGTGCCCTTCCAGCTCCAGCTGGGAAATAACACAGTGTCTGAGACAGGCTTGCAGGGCATGAAAATGCCTCGTCCTCCCCAGACAGCCAAACTAGAGTCATCTCTGTCTTGCAGCAGAGAGCTAAGAAATGACAAGCAATTTTGCTCAGGTCACCCCAAGCTGTAACCTTCGTTGTGAACTCCCCCGCTTGCAGGAACAGGATGGGAGGTGCATGGTATGAGAATGCCTAAAGTGTGAAGACACATTTGCATCGTATCTCTGATAATCAAGATGCGCTGCCAAGCAACTGTTTATAGGTACTCGGTTATCACATCATGATTTGCAATATTCAGAATATAATATGAAAAAAGACCCCAAACCAAGATTACACCCTGCAGCACCACCTCTGATCATAGAAACATATTTTCCACACCTTCCGACTTCACACCCAAACCAACGTCTGTTTAGTAAACACTAGGGGGATTAACAAATACTGACTCTGGAGTTTCATCAACAATTAGAGAAAACCTGTTAGTGTGTCAACAATCAGCTATTTCTGCTTGATGACTGTCACACATGTCCAAACGAGACGTGTTTCTCAGTTGTTTTCATCTGGGACAAGGGCACCATACAGGCATATACTAATTATAAAAACCAGTCATATAGACTGACCTATGGATTGCATTAAAGAAAATCTCCTGGTGGAACTCAGACACGAGATTATCTTGTTCATACATATGGTATAAGCACATTTTCACCCCAGTCTGAGTTTGGATTTTAAAGGTAATTACACTTAGTTAGACAAGATGAGAAGATTTTTAAGTTCACTGTGTCTTTTTGCTTTGCAAGCCATACCAATTGCCAGTTATTAGAACCTTACAATCTTCTGATATTTACCCCTGATATTTTTCTTCAAATCCTTTTATTTCAGATTCTTTAGGTATTCTTCAGAGCCCTACCTAATCTTCCCATTTGAATGTCAATCACTCACCTTCCACACATGCCAAGCGTTACATTGCTTGTTGACTTACTTAGCAATACATCCTTGCAAGCTCCCAAGACACTTGTCATCACAATGTTTGATAATGTAAATACTCCCTGGAAGAAAAAGGAAAGTACTTACTTTTTTGGTTTTCACTGAATTCTAATTTTTTTCCCAAAAAAGTTATTAAAAGCAAAATTTTAGCAGGTTTTATGGCTTTTATAAAAAGGAAACAAACCCTGAATATATTAAAGAAAGACACAGAGCTGGATTGAGAGTGCAACAAAGCATTATAGTCCTAATTCCTAAAATCAAGTAAAAATTCAGCATCTTGGCAGGAGTCAAGGTTCCTCCAGCTGAATTTCAGTAACCTGAGAACTTTAATAAACCTGGCCCAAACCCTTTGACAGTTAAATCAGCCTATGAAAGAGGAGCCCCTTCCTTGGGGTCCTCACTGGAGCACCAACTGCCATCAGGCGAGGACAAGTCCTGCTCGGTCCCAGCACGGCTGGGAGGTGCTCCCCCTTTCAAAGCCAGCCAAATCCATGTGCATCACACGCAGTGCCTGCCCAGGACCGTCCCTCTTTTGTGCCTGTGCCCATCTGGCAAACCCCCAGCCCTTCCCGCAGCCCGTGCTCCTGTCACCACAGTCTGCACACACACATATTGCAGCCCAAGCACCATTTTGGCACTTCAAATGCACAACACCTGTTCTGAAGGTTAACAGATAGTGACAAGTTTAATCACAGCCTCTGCTGAAGTTTTAGCCTGCCAGACAGTCAATTATGCTATTATTTTCGATACTTTTTTTCTCCCTCCCCCCCCACCCCCCCCATCACTTTGCAAGGCAGTTCCACAGGCAGCAGCAACATGCTCCATTTTGGAAAGACAGTTGCGTTTTCTTTGTCTTCTTCCTGGTGGCCAACAGCTCTCAAGGCCGTTCCCCACTGTGTCAATGCACTGTACTGTGATGCTGCTCCTCGGCAGACACATGGCACGAAGATGCCCCAACGGCTTTGTCCACCTTATGTCCACTGGCGCCAGCACACAAGGGGAGGTTTCCTCTGGAGCTCCATCCTCACATTTGGCCTTTATGGGCTCTGAGGTCCATGGCCAAGAGGAGTCAAGAGCTGCCCCAGTCACAGTTACACACTGCAGGACTGGGATTGGAGCTGGGGTCACTGTCAGGGCAGGAGGGGGAGGCTCATATATCCTTGTCTAAAGGTTCCCACGAACAGAAAGTTCCTCCTAATCTCAGTGCAGGGGGCTTTCATTTGTCAGTGTGCTTTGACAGAGGTCTTCCAGGCAGCCTTGGCTAGTCTATTGTGTGGAGGATAGCGAAAAGGGCCTTAAAATGTGACTGTAGCATCATCCCCAGCTCCCCCCAACGCCTACAATACAGTTTACTCGTTTGCAGTCCTACAGCCCCAATGGGGACACAGTCCCTGGCCATTACAGTGTGCAAACACTCACCTAAACCTTCATATTGTCAGCATTAGGCTTCTGAAAACTTCTATCCAGAAGCTCCTCTGGATTTTTCAGTGCACCATTTTTATTTCGTCTTAGCACAGAAAGGAGAAACTAAGCTTTCTCCTTCCCTCTCTTGGAAGAGGGTCCAAAGATGCCTGCAGCACTAAGGGCATTCAAAGTCCATCTTTATTACGAACCCTGCTGACCTGAGCTAAGCAGTATGGACACTGAGTGAGGGTTCTTTCTTCAGGGTGCTTAACACTCTGCAATTGAATCCCAAGGGTAGAGAACAAACATTAACTTGGTGGATGTAATCTGGAAGGGCAGGGCAAAAAAGCCAGGTTGTTGCTTCATGAAGCAGGGGCACTCAACTTTTTGAAAGACTTTTTTTTTTTTTCCCAATTAAGCTGAAAAAAAAAGGCAGCTGTAAATACTCATTTAAGGGGTCATTAACTCTGCCACCCAAAATAAAGCAAACATAGCAGCACTGAAAAGAGCCATGATGAGCTCACAGAGTCTGCAGCATGCCTCCCCAGTGAAATCCCTTGCTAGTTTCCACTAGAGCCAGCACGTGCTTTCTGTAGGGATACATGAAGTGGATAGCCCTGTCCCTGTCCCAGCAATAGGGACACCAGACATGTTCAGCACCTGAAGGTGGTGACATGGACAGTGCTGGTGTTTTCATGGTAGAAAGTAAGATGCTCAAGATGTAGCCAGAAAACATAACATCATTGGTGTTTGTGATGTGCCAGCATAAGAAAACTCACAGAGCTATTGCGGTGGGAAGGACGGATAGGGCATAAGGTTTTTCTCTTTGCTGGCTTCCCAGCTGCCTAGCAGGACCTGTAAATGAGCATGGCACTCTCCTAGTTTTGGGAAAGGGAATACCACTTTCTCTGTAACTTTCTGGCAAAATACTGGTTTGGGGGAAACCACAATTTCCCTACAGAGAGGAAGCTGATGGCAGCACAGTTTCCAGTGGGCTTCCTTACTTGTTGAGTGAAGAAAGTTCAGAGACCAGCACAGAGGAGGTAGCTATGGGTGACCTGGGGTTGCCAGGTACCAAAATCTTGTGCCACTGTTCCCTGACTTAAGGTTGTACCAGGGCAGCTTAGAGGTATCACACCCTAGAAGACCAACAGTAGGGCTTGGCATGGGAGAGATGAGCCTAGAAGTGGTGCTGAGATGACGAACAGCTGGTGACAACAAGCCCAGATCCCACCCGCCATGTGCAGGGAGAGGGCTGGGAGAGAGAGAGGAAAAGAGGAAGGTGGAACCAGTTTCTGTGCATCACAGAGTGTCCTCGTGGTACCTGGAGGTACTGGCTTCAAGAGATCGTAGAAACCTGACCAGATGCATGTCCTACCTAGACCACGGGGTGGGAGAGGGGTCACGGTACATATCCAAAAATTCAAGTCATGGTGGCCACCAGTGCACAGTCCCCCTGCACCTGGTGTGGGACTGAGACCCCTCCATATGCTGGAGTGCTGGCACATAAAGTTGTGGATGCTAGGAAAACAGAATGGCTCAGCAAAACAGCCCACAGAAGGGAATGGGTTATTTAAAGGGTGCTTGCCCAGGCTACACACCAGCAACGCTCTGTTTGGAGGCCAACAACCCTACTGGAGGGAGCAGTATGAGGTGAGGAGTTCAGTGCCAAGTTCTCATCAGCCTTTTCCAACCACAACACTGCTACTAAATTTAAACAAAATCTGTTCCCGTCCATTCTGCATGCCGTGCTCTTCCCTGTCACACAAGGCAACCTGAACCTGATACACCCTCCAAGCATTTATTTATTTATTTATTTGTAGCTTGTTCACCTGGTGACCACCTATCCCTCCAGAACATCCCATGATCTCAGGGGCAGCTGGGGTGCCACTGAATGGGAAAGGATGGAAAAATGCAATAAAGAAGTTGCTGACACAGTTTACCCAGGATCCCCAGGAAGCACAAGGATCTGCGTGTCGTCCAGCTCCCATGTAACATGGCGCAACATACCTTCTATACTGAAAATAAGGGTTTCATTTGAGCTAAAACTGTTCCCAAAGAGAGGTTAACTTCACAAACGCGTTTTATTCTGCAAGCAGATCACCTTGGCAAATGCTTTTCATTTCTCTGAGAGAGGAGAGATGGAGCAAACGCCTGCTCAGAGCTCCTGTGTCCTCAGCTGCATGACAGGTCAGTAAAGAGCAATGAAACACCCCATCAACTGAGCCTGAGCTATTAAATTCAAACCAGCAATGCCACACGAGTTTTTCCCATATCATATAATCACATAAAACAGAAATTTCCATTCCTTTTCAACTGCACTAATGCCGTTGGAATGACGTGTAGGGTAACACCAGGAAAGTTACTGCTGTAAAGTAAGCACCTGGGGCTTAGTTTGCATACTTCATGGATTGGGGGTTATTATCCATTTAATATATTTCTTTTGTCATGTATTAGAAGCAGAGCTTTTGAGAAACAGTATGTTTGCATACTGCCTTTAACTAACACTGTTAGTTAAAACAGTCTGTGGTATTTACTCATACCAAACAGGAACAACACCACCAGCAAAAAACCATAGGGCATGCCCTCAGCAAAAGGAAGAGACATAACACACCTATACTCCACACTGGCATCCAAAAGTTTCCCATTTGTCGAAGCCAAAATATTGTCATGATCAAAGCATTTCTGAATGAAATCCAAGATGGGTGGGTGGGAAAATGCCAGACCCTTTTATTTTTTCTCCAAAAATTTCTGAAAGGAAACAATAATTTGCAAAACCTTTCTCACTGGGGAAAAAAAAATCATTAGAAAAGGCAAAAGAAAAAAAAAAAAATTACCAACAACCAGTTCGAGCTACATATAACCCTGCCAAAGCAGTTTTTGTAATTGCTACCCCAGGAGAGATCTGAGCTATGACTTAGGTTTCCCAGTGTTTAATTAATTAAAATAATACATAACAACAGTAAAGAATTTATTGGTTTTACCATGGTCAGTTATGGCCTGACTTGAAACCTGTGGCCAAGCTACCAGGACTTTTTTGTGTCTGGTCCTGTGATGTTGGGTTTTGGGTTTGTTGTTTTTTTTTTTTAAAGTAACCCTGTATAGGCTGTATGTGCTCTCTAAACCAAGACAAGGCTGTGAGCAGCCAATGCCACTGAGCACAATCTCCCTGATGTGCCCAACAGCTCCCAAACACACATCTGGCCTAATCCTTTCCCCATGGATGATTCCATCCCAGCACTCATCCGTTTTAGCTGGCTACATTTAAAAATAGATAGAGAAGGGAGGAAATTTCCTTTTTCATTTGTTTTCTTTAGACTCTAGCTAGCCTCATAAACAACAAGGGTGTGCTAAGGGAGATTTTTTAAAATCTCCTCCTGCATGGTATTTAAGATTTGAAAATCGGAAGGTGAGACTCTTTGGCACTACACAGGCAAGCGTGCAGCGTAACTGCTCTGATAGAGGGACCCAACCTCTTCCACATTTCTGCTTAGCATGAACAAGCACATCATCTAGAGCAGCTACACAAGGTATATGACTGAAGCCTTCACTCCAGAATAATCTGGAAGAAGGCTCAGTTTTCTGATTCAATATCTGGTTTTGTCACAGAGAAGAAATTATTTGTCATACAGCCTTGGAGGCAGCTCTGCTTATCGTAATTTGTCAACAGGGTAGCAGAGAGAGGCAAATTCCGTGGCCTTTCAGTCCCTGTGCATGAGAATGTGGGTGGATTTCTGGGCTGTTGCTCAAGCCCAGGTATCAGCTCGGCGTCACATGTGTTTGGGGCACTAGATAAATAAAGCCCTTTATATCACTTATGAATAACAGAAAATGGTAGATAACAGGGAGAACTTCCTTTGGCCTTCAGGAGAGGGTCTTAGCGGAGCTAAGAGCACAAACCCGTTGCCTGATGTGGCTGAGAGCACTCCCACACCACTGAGTGATTCCCCATCACCAGGAAAGCCGAATCCATCTCTGGTGACCTCACAGCAATCCAGATGACCACAGCACAGGAGGCAACGGAGGAATAGCATCCACTTTCTTGACTCATCCCTATATAGCACTTTGAGTCAAGCACCACACAGCAACAGTGTGGGGAACACCAGCCTTGTACTGAGGTGAAGCATCTTCCTCAGTCCTCAGCCATGACTCTGCAGTTGGCTGTGCCAGGCCTGCCCGTAGCCATCCACTACAAGGACACCACGTATACATTCATTTTAAATATAGAGAGGTGATGCACTCTTCTGCCACTGTGCAGCCAACTGATGCTTAGCCAATTAGATTGATCTGAGTGCCCTAAATGGGATGTAGTCAGCATTTAAGTAGATCATTGACAAAAATAGAAAAATCAGAAGGACCTGGGAGCTATTTTGGTCTAGCCTTTGACTGTAAATGGTGTGGCTGATAGCTGAGACCACTGGCTACATTACAAGTGAAAGCCCCATCTAGAGTAAACAGATGAACTGGCTCAATAGACTAGCTTCTGTTTTTATGTCTTTATGTCTTTTCTTATGAGAAATGCTCTTAACAAGGTCTACATTACCTTATCCCAAGGTCCCTTACAAAGAAAGCAATTAACCCCTACTATTCCAAAATACTTCTCTTTCATGTGTATCCAATTATTACCGTACACAAATGTTTCCTGATGATGTCTTTTGATACAGAACACCAATATCCATATATGAAAATGCGGTCCATATCTTCTAGCAATATCAGAGGACTTGGCTTCCAGTAGATAAGATTGCTGCACTAAACCGTATTTTGGAATGCAATATCCAGCCTCTGATGTCTGACTTAATATTTGCCTCCCACAGTAGCATTTGAGAAATGTTAATGGTCTTTTATTTTTTCCAGCCAACACCTTTGATAGGAAGCGAGGTAGTATTAGCTCTGTGTTACAGAGGATCACTGTTAGCAGACAGAAGCTAAGGTCAAGGTTGTCTGAAATGTCTACAACCCAGCCAGAAATAGTCCTTCTGGGCCCCACTGAAGGTATTGAAAAAGGTAAGAAAGTTGGTGAAAATCCTTCTTGGAAGCTAAACTTCCCATGACAGTAGAAGAATGCTTAATTCAGAAAAAATAAAACACCATCACAAATCCCAATGGGTGAAAGTTGACTGAAATACAGTATTTTTCCCAGCTGTGAGAATAACTTTACCATGATCTCCCCAAAACGGGGTCCTTCAGTTCTTCATTCAAGAGTGGATGCCTTTTCAAACTCATTTGGAAGCTATGATCTTGATGAAAAATGATATCTTATGGTCTGAATCATGTAGGAGGTCAGACTGAAAGGTCATCATAATCCCTCTAGCCTTAAAGTCTATGACAGATTAGTGTCTTTCATATGGATAGTTCTTGCTCTGAGCAAACGCTGAATTATTTCAGCATTTAAGTGTTTTGCTGCTGGCTCTGATAGGATTCACTGCTCCTATCATGCTGCCTTCCAGCTTTTTATTTTCAAGAGAATGCCCTGCTGGTAAGGGCTGACATGATCTTTGTTTTCCAGTCACCATTTTATTATAACAAGCACTGGATCCAAAAATGGACTGACAACCCAAGATAAGAGAGTGACAGAATATAATTTTACAGCCTCTTTCTCAAGACAAACACATCCCAGAAATACCAACTGAACACATGGAGGAAATGTTTGAAAAACCTCTTTGTGTGCTGTTTTGTTCACATTGCTCTGACATGCCAAGGATTCTCAAGTATACCTGCCTGAAAAATCTCCAAACGATACCTGGGATGCCAGAATTGTGCTTTAGTAGATGACACCTCCTAATATGTCACCTTGGACTGATGCCCCTTGAGGAGAAACCTACTATTAGAGTTCAGCCTAATTGCAAAATCATGGAATATTTTATATTGGAAGGGACCTCTGGAGACCCCTGCTTCAACCCCTCCTCAAAACAGGGTCACCTTCAGAGCTGCCTGCTCCAGTTTTGAGCATCTTCAAGGATAGAGAGTCCCCAGATGCAAACTGCTGGAAGAAGAGCAATAAATAACTGAACCAAACTCTCCTTGCCAGTGGTAGAGGGTAGAGCAAGGGGCAGTAATAAAGGGTAGTGGAAGAAGTTCCTAAGCTGCAGCTCAGGAAGCTCAGACTGGCAGCTTTGGGACCTATAACTGGAGAGGGGTTATAAACTCCACCCTTGGAGGTTTTCAAGAGTTGGCCAGACAAAGGCTGAGCTGGCCTGACTTACTGTTGGCAGCGGTCCCGCTTTGAATGGGAGATTGGACTAGAGACCTCCAGAGGTTCCTTTCAACCAGTGTGTCTATAATTCTGTAAACAGACAGATCAATGGATAGATCAGTCAATGGAAATCAACATAACTTTTGTAAAGGTAAGTCATACCTCAAAAATCTACTAGATACTTCTGAAGGTTTGCCAGACATGGGGACTGGAGCAGTTTGGTTGATTCACTGCACTCTAAAAAAATTATTCTCATAAATTATCATAAACTCATATCACATTAAAACATAGGAAGTTAAAAGTAGGCATAAATAATGATACATATGCACACATGCATATTTGTGTGTACATGTGTGTGTATGCTTTTGTATATATACATGCACATTCTGACATGTAATAGAAGATGAGTTTCTGGAAAATCCTCCAATACCTTGTGCTGGAATTTCAGCTGTTTGGTGCAATCATAGTGATCTGGAAAGGGGATGAGTGATGAAATGACCAATGTTCAAGTACTAAAAGTTTTTAGATTTTTAGATCTAAGCCTGAATGTGAGTAATTACGGGAGGATCTCGTGACACTGAGTAACCAGGCAATGAAACCACGGTTAAAAGTCAGTGTCAATAAGCACAGATTAATGTACATGGGAGAAATCATCCTAGACATATATAAGAAAAGGACTGAAGTAATTGTGAATAATCATCTGAAAATTTCAGCTCAGTAGCTTTGAAAAAGAGAGTGATAGGATTTATCAGAAAAAGGCAGAGAACAAAATCAAAAGTCCATTGCACACCCTCAAATTATGGAAAATTTAGACAGCCCTGGTCAATATTTCCCAACAGCAAAACTACAAAAGATAACATGGAGGGCAACACTGATCAGAGCCCTGAAGTGGCATTTGTAGGCCAAGTGACTGCATCAACTCTTCAGCTTGAAAAGAGCTGATGGAGGGATGGGTCCCCAGATGCAGTGACAGGGACCAGGCTGCTCCATCTGTAGGTTTAATTTCTCCCAGCCCCTGGCTTAAGTTCCTTGCAAAAAGCATGATATGCACAACTCATACCAGCATACCCAGATGCCACCCGTAACATGTGCAGAGGACAGGCCAGTTAGCAGCCTGAAGCATTTCATTCTGCAATGACCAAATTACATACATGTGACAAGGTCTACCAGAAACGCCCCCTTTAACCTGCCAAGGTAGACTGAGAAAAGGAAAGAAAGCAAGAGACAGAGCTCTGACTCACAGTTGCTCGTGTGCAATAAGACTAAAGGAGAAATGGTTCAAAACAAGCTGCATCTTTCACACCCGCAGGCCCCATAATGGGACTGCAACAACCGTGTAGTCTTTGAGTAGTGTCAGGAATGGCAGGGATTCCAGCTTAATGCTGTTACTATTTATTTATAAATAGTATCAGTGGGTGGAAATTCCTATGTCTAGTTTGGTAAGGATACAAATCACTTTAGAAAGTCTCTGATCTCTCCAGAAATATCAGTGTCAGGGGATGTGACAGGTTCAACAGCCTAGAGGACAATGTCTAGGTACCAAGAGTGGTGGACAGGACACTATCTCACATGGGCCAAATCGGGGCTGGTGCATAAAATCTGACTTGATTCTTACCATTCCCAGATAATGAGTTCAGTGAAAGAAAAGCAGTCTGACCCTTGGATCAAAAAGAGCTTTCTCCAGGCCTGGACTACATCTTGTCGTAAGAGGCAGGGACCTGAACTGCCAGACATTTTTGTGACAGCTGAACATATTCGGTGGACAGTCCTTTCTAGAAAGACTTTCATACAAAGTGCTAAATGGACTGGAAAATTTATGATGTAGAACATTAAGAGCTAGGATGCCAAAATGGTCAAGTTACTAGCTCCCACCCATAGTCAAGCCCAGCTTTCCAGACACTATGTACAGACCCTTGAGCTCTCGGTATGATGAGCGTCACCCAAATGGATTTGGGCTTCTCCTCCTGGTATAATCCATGTGTAAGTCATAGATTGGAGCTTCTTGGCAGTATTTTGACTTTAGCGTCTTACAGAATACTAAAGGACCGTTATAGAGTCCTGCAAAGCGAAGTAATGCCACTTTTGAGCTTCAGTTGTGCCTGACACCTTTCAGAAACCAAAACTCAACCCCACAAAGCTTTGCAAACAGAGTGTGACAAGAAAGTTGGCCAGCACCCAAGCCCATCCTGACAGGGGAAACTGGCACAGCTGTTTCTGAAAACACCTACTCAGTTCACCCATGCACAGTTTTACAAGTTAGTCATTAACCACCTCACCCCCACTGAGGCACACGGTGTATAATAACCTCATGATGTGGCTCTCTACAGCCAAGTGCCTTGCAGAGGTGTAATGCATTCAAACCCTCACACACCCCCTTGGGGTCTTGGGGAGGAGTGAAAGGAAGGAGTCTTCAAGGAAACTCCCAAGATAGTTTCAGTGGTACTCTAGCTGCCAAAAAGGAGTTGGGATCCATTGTGGGTGCATCCCCAAGTGACTGAAGATGAGTTACAGAAAGTCAGATGAGGCATTACAGAACCTGAAAACAGCTGTTATAAGCCACACAGTGTGGCACCACTCACTAGCAGGACCTTACCTGGGACATGAAAAATGAGAGTTCCTCCTCCACCTGGAAAAGACTCAAATCCCCGTGTTGCTTGGAAGCTGTCTTAAACACAGGGGTACTGGCAGTACTGGATCGAGGCATGTCCTGTTGAAGTTGGCCCAACAGGTAGCCACACAGGAAAGACTCATAGGGCTAAAAATATGCCCACTGGAGACAAATGAGACCTGGTAGTTTAGACACTCAGCAGGGACTTGGCTCTTACTTTCTGCTCCAGTTCGGTACCCTGATCACTAGCTCATGCCTCCTGTCTCCAGGACAAACTCTGTATCTCACCACTCATTTCCTCATCCATTCATATTTTCAGTGTCCAGTTAAAATCTTGAAGAGCCAGAAATAGATCACGCAGAAGAGGACCAGCCCTTTTTGTTTGATTCTAAAGAGATCTGCTTTAGGAGACCTGCTTTCTGCCATGGAGCCTCCGGCCCATTGCCCCTTTAGAGCAGGACAAGCCTCATTAGCACAAGGGAGGATTTCCCAACCACCTTCTGGCAATCAGTGAGGCTGCCAGCAAGCTTGGGGGGGCTGCACGGATAAGCTGGAGAGAATATTTGATAAACAAAAGGTTTCCCTCCCCTTTACAGCAGTGACACGATGGAAGAAAACAAAACAAAAGTGACACGGGGCTGAGATAACGCCTTGCACGCTGTCTAACCCTTTGGTAGGGTTCTCTCTGCTCTTCCAGGCTGGATAGCCCGGGAAAGAGAACATGCCCCAGCCACAGAGTCAAAGGTTCTTGTCCCTTGCTAGCACCTTTAGGACCCTCCACCCCTAATTATTTTTTGCTAAGCTTGCTGTGGTAAGGTCTTGAGCATCGTGGTACCACCCTGTACCCTTCCAGGCAGCAGCTGCGGCTGTTCCTCCTTTCCTCCCTGACACACAGTAATTTTGCAAGCATCGTCAGCTGCAGTCCGGGAGTGGGTCCGGTAGATGGCATTTCCTCAGCTGGAAACAGGGTCTGGCCATGGCCAGGCAGTGAGCTGCCCGCCGCAGGCCTCGCTGCGTGAGGACAGCCACGCGCGCTCGGAGGAAGGAGTTTTACTTCCATCTGGCAGCTCTCAGTGCCACAAATCAAGCGACGCATTGTTAGTTTTAAGACAAAAGGGGAGGGGAAGAACAAAAGATCAGAGCAGGACTGATTTCTGTCTTGTCGTCCTCCCCAGGGCTCTTTCCTGTTTATGAAAAGTTGGCTGAGGGCTACAGATGAGTCTCAAGTCCAACCTCTGCTCCAGACAGCCTCGAGCACTTGGGAGGAGGAAATGACTCCAAACTTGGCAACACGAGGCCCGTCTTTGCCTGCATGTCCTGCCACTCACTGGAAAGCAGAAAGCAAAATGTCTCCCAGGAGGCAGGCGGAGCGCTGCTTTTTGTCACAGCCCTCAAAGTGAAGGCAAATGCACACTGAAACCATGGCACTTAGAAGGATGCAGGGAGCCTCCTGGTCCATCAGAGTCATGGATGTCATGGAGCCAACAGCACAGGTAGAAATGAGGCTGTTTTGCTGTAGGATCACACAAGGTTTCTCATGAAAGTAACTCAAAGGAAATTAAGATGTCACACCTTGAGGCTGCTGAGTTTGTTTGTCATGCTCACACGTGAATTCTTTTAGCCTACAAACCTCAGTAGTGCTGCCAAATATGGGAAGACTTTCCCCTGTCCAGATTGCATTTGCAAGGAGATAGCACTTGCTGCAGCACTTGCAGAGCCCCTGTTCCTGTAGTAAAGGCACACGTGCAGGGTTTGGGGTTTAAATATATATATATATTTTTAAATAGGAGTCAAACCCTGATTTGCAAACACAAGAGCTGTTCTGCACTCAAACCATGCAAATCTGCTCGTGATGGCTTGGCTTACGAGCACAAGTGCAGACTGTGGATCATGCTCAGGGATCTGGCAGCTCTGCAAGGAGATCTGTTTGCTAACCAAATCACTTGTCAGTGGTCTCTTGTCACCCTCCCTGCCAGGCCTGGAACAAAGTCCTTCAGGCAACATGGTCCCCTCTCATTCAGCACAGAGGATGCCAGCCCAACCGGCCATCAAGATCCACATCCTCACTGCACCAGCAGCACTGCCCCATGCAAGACACAGGGCTCAAGTAACATTTCCCACCTTGGGCAGGACTGTGTCCCTCCATGGAGTAAGGGGCCATTGCACCACCTTTCAGAAAGGAACCTGTCTTGGGGAAGCTCTGCTGTCTCCTATCACTGTAACCCCAGGCACCAGCCAGAGCCAGTAGGGAAACAGGCATGACTGTCATCAGTGCCCTAGGGAGGACCTATCTGGGCTGCCCACCAGGGAGGTAAAAGCCAAGACCCTTTGGAAAGGAGACGACCTGGCAACCAAGCCTTACATCTTTCCTCCCTCCCTCTCAGGGTGTGGGAGGAAATCTGAGAAAAAGTGCAAAGCTGCTCCTTCTATAGAGGGGTAGGTCAGGATCTGATCCACCAACAATGCTGCAAAGGATGATGTGTGGACAACACGTATCTGCGCACCAGTGCTCTTGACAGGGCCACTGGGGGTCATGAACAAAAGGTTAAATAGCTTGGGTGGGGAGAAAAGGTAAAAAAAATATTTTGTCCAAAGGGAATGGAAATAGGCCATGTCACAGACCCCAGCTCTCTGCTTACCAGAAAAGCTGCTGTGGCATAAACCTGGAGAGTTGAGACCCTGAGGACTAGCTCATGCCTCGTTTCCACAACTTCATCCACAAGCGTTGCTCACAAGAGAAGTAAAGACTTTTCCCCAGGTGAAGCTGAGGGACACTTACCCTGCCCAGGACCGTTCTGTCCAAAATGACCAGCTAAAACATTCCCATTGCCATGCCTGGGAAAAGCCCTTCTGAGGCCCCTAGTGTAAAAAAAGGTGAAAGCACAAACCATCCCCGTGGTACAAAAAGGATCGCATGGGTGAGCAAGCACAGTTCAAAGGTGCTCTGTTGACCAGCAAGACAACGTTTTCCTCCTGACTGCCAGCCCTCCAAATGCAGGCTGTGGTTGAGCCCCCCTCCCAGGTCCAGCATCAGCACATGGCCTCAGCACAGTGTCCCTTGCGCTGTAGCTGTGGCTCAGGGAGGCTGTAGTCCTCCAACACCCTGCTACATCTGCTGGCACAAGGACACCCTGGCTGTCGGGAAACAGAGGAGACAGCTCAGCTTTCCAATTCCCAGATGAGTCTCCAGGGCAGGCAGTAAACAACCCACAGCAAACAGAGAAAATGGAACCAGAGAGACAGTAAAGCAATGGAGCCATTTTCAGATGGCTGGAGTATTTTGCAAGCCAGGGATGATTTATGTGGAGTTGGCCCCAGGTTTGCATGTAGGCAAGGCACAAATAGCTTTGGTTGGCCAAAACCCAGCATATCTGACAAAGCTAAGAGAAGGAATCAGAGGAGATCCTGCAGGGTGCAAGTGCTGTGTGCCCAAAGCATTCTGCAAAGGTAGGAGCCCGTCCTTGCTGGCGCCACTGGTACATGAAAGCGATACTCAAAACAAGACAGAGTTATAATTGCACTGCACGAAAGACGTACTTACCCTAATCTGCTTTTCAGTGTATTTAATTCCTCATTTCGTTTAACGTCTTCCCCAGCCCGGGGAGTCCAGGGGCTGTCATCTTTCAGGGCTCTTCTCTCCCACAGTGTCCCCATGATCAGGTCCCTCTCTGGCCAGAGGAGCAGCCTCCAGAGCAGCTGTGTGCAGGGGACCTCCTGGTCCCCACCATGGGCAGCGAGGCTCCCCTGGCACAGCCAGACTCATGCCACCCAGGCCCAGGGAGGTGAGGCTCTCAGCCACAGAAGGACAGTTGCTCTTCAAGGCAAAGCCCATAATTGTCCCCCCAAGGGCAGGTTGGTGCCAAAGGACACTCTTGAGCTGGGGTGACACATCCCACACAGGCAGTGGCCTCCAACCCTGCCAATGCACTACAGGTGGCCACAGCAACTGCAAGCTGTCCTGAAACTGGAGCCTTTACAACTAGTTAGATAACAGATATGGTCCATTAGTTTGGCAGGCCGACAGGCCCCCGTGCCAAAAAGCCCATCTCTACTCAAAAGGGACACTGTTAACAGTAACTCAAGAGGATGCAACAGAAGAAAATAAACAACAGTTGAGGCAGTTGGTGTAATTGGCCAGCAGATGAAAATAAATTTATGCCAGCTTGTGAATACGGCTGCTGAGCATGATTCAGTGAGTAAATCGTGTGGCACAGAGCACAGGGCAGGCATGAATAAATTAAGTAAGAGACAAAGGCCAGGCTGCCTCTTGGAGAATATCACCCCCCCAACCACTCAGCTTTTCCCATTTCTGCCGTTTCACTCACATGTGTCCCCTGACGTCATTAATGTATGGGTTTCCCAGCCAGCCATAATGTTTTTCAGAAGGGACATATGCCTGAGCTACTGCTAAAACAAATACCCAAAACCCAAGCAGAATTAAAAAAAGAAAATGTTCAGCAGAAAATCCCAACCATTTCAAGTGCTCTTTGAGCACCATACATGAATAACAAAGAGTGAGCCTGCCATTTATTCCTTTGCGGATCACTTTTAAGATCAGCTTTTGTTCTGTGCTTTTTAGAACAGCTCCAGTCCAATGGACAAAAATTCCATTCCCAGGAGCACACAAGAAAGAGCCAGGAGCCCTGGGCTGCACATTTCACCTTTACTTTTTTTATTCTATACTATAAACGTTTGGCATGGTCTTAACACGCTGAGCCAGCGTCTGCCTTTATGCAGTGGGGCCGACAGCTTGGAAACTGGGATTCTGCAAGGAGAAAAGGAGGATGGAGGCTGTAGATGATGTGAACCACCTAGAGAAAAAGAGACCTCAGCTTGGGTGGGTGGGACCCTACCAAACATGAATGTAACCTCTGCTTTGCAGATGCTGCTTCTGGATCTTACTTTCTCTGCTGTCTGTATCTCCCCTTTTTGCATCCTCACCTCCATACATACCATTTAATAAATACATTTAGACACCTGCTCATCTCCTGGTTTAGCTGCAAACCACTTGGCTCTAATCAGCTTTCTCTGTGAAACACTGGCCTACTTTTTTAGCAGAGAAGCTCCAGTTTTGCTCACACAAAAGGTGGTTTCAAAGGCAGCAGAGCCCCAATAGTCCTGTTCTCTCCCACCTTCACATAGACATCCCAGCTTGTTGCCAGCTCAAGCCCATCTTTTACAGAGAGCTGGGGGCTTCCATCCTATAGGAAGCACCGAACAAGCTCCTAGCCAGAGCTGATTTTTCCTCAAAATAATGGGCTTCTTTTTACCCCCCCCCCCCCCCCCAAAACCTGATTTATTCACTCTATCTTTTTCAAAACAGTCAACCAAATCACAGTGCAAAGCAATGAGGTACTATAAACTCTGCAGAAGATGTTGTCACTGCTGTCCTATGGTTCCCTCAGTCTTTGCTTTGACTGCCTTTTCCTGAGCCATGTGGGAAGGTACTGCCTCAGCAAAACAGAGATGGGGGGGTCTCAAAGGCTATGCCTCAGATAACAAAGACACTAGCATTTCCTTGACAATTATAACTCTAAGAACTAGAATTTCTCCTTCTTTTAATTATAGAAGAAATATTTGGACCAGATTTTCAAAGATTAGTTCAGATCCCATTTAGACATGGCAAATAAATGGCCTGGTTTTCCCCCAGAACTTAGAGGCTCTTTGAAAAAACAGGTCATAAAAGTGGTAGCGGGAACTGCTGAATGCAGAGACCTTCTACCAAACCTTGCCCCAAACAGCTTCCCCTGCCAGCAGAGTCACTCCTCTTTACAGCCTCCCACAGAGCTTGGGAAGTAATGTCACACTGGTAGCATCAGACAGCTGGAGGAGGTGGGGACCACTGAAGTTAGTGTTGTCAGAGATAGCTGGCATATTTAAGCAGACACATTTTCATGCTCTGAGAGGATGCACAGACTCACTGAAACTGAGGTCAAGAGGATCTACAGCAGGCATCTAGCCTGGCCTCTTATGTCCAGTACAGAAAACATTTCCTTCTTTGAATATAACAAATGCATCCATAGTGTGACCGCCAAGTCTCCTAGACATAAGGCATTTTAGCATAAGGCAAACTAATTCACAGTGAACTGTGTTTCATGCACATGTGAAACCACAAAGTTCCAAGCTGTTGTAGGCATGGGTGGTTGTGTGCAGCCACGTGGAGGCCCTCGCTGATGCATCATCCGACTGTGAGGAAACTCCAATGCCTTTGCACCTGCAAAGCTACTCATCCAAAGTCCTCCAGCTGCCTTGCAAATATTAATTGACAACTCACATCCTGGGGATGTAGGTAAATATCAACTCCCCTGTTTTACAGACAGGTCAACTGTTGCACAATCTCAGTCAATATCATTCAGAAACTAAAACCAAAAGGTCATTTTCTGGTTTAAGGACTATATCCCTTTCCCTGCATTGTGTAACATTATTTCATGCTATGTAACAATTTTTTCCTGGTATTTTACATGTCTGTCTATCCTAAATTCTGCTGGCTTCCACAGTTGTCTATTCTTTGACCACAGATAAGTGTTCTGCTTACTTACTGGACATCTGCCTTATCTGCAGCCTTTCATCACATGTTGGAGTCCCCAGCGTCTCCCATCCCTACAGAGCACTACCAAGTCCCATGTACAGCTACTGGAGGGGACTGTCTGGACCCAAACCTTGAGCAGATATCACTGGGGCAAGCAGTGAGCCAGACACTCAGATGTCTAGTGACTGTCCAAACACATCTGAAACCCAGAAATCCTGCATCAAGCTAGGGTGGAAGGCACGTCTGCCCAAGTAACAACTGTCAAACATAAGACATCACTTGAGGTTTATTTTCAGCATATGGCATACAACTTCCCCCTTTCTTTAGCAAAGTGCCATTTACCAGAGGATTTTTAACGCCCCAGACCTCCCTGGGGTGGTGGGTGTGTTAAACCACAGCTCTTAAAGAGGGAGAGAAAAGGTGTCATCTCAGGACAGTCTGGGGAGTGACACAAGCGTAGGGGCGCAGATCTCAGCTGTGGGGCAATTTCTGCTCTTATTGTTGAGACCTTCTGTTGCTGCTTGGTTATTAAAGCATGCAATGCCAGTCAGCTTTAGAATTACCTTGTTTGCAGCAGGTGTAGTTCCAGATTTCATATCTCCAAGTTCATCTTCTGTTTGCTTTTCTCTTGTTGGCCAAACCTCTGGTAGAGCTCTGCCTAGGGTGACAACACCAAGTTACAAAGGCTGGGTAGATAAGGAGCAGGAAATTAGTTTCTCTAATGGGTACAAACTCAGCATCAAGATATCAGGATCAACCAGAAAATGAGATTTCTTTCCCCTCCTCTTTTTTTTTTTTTTTTTTTTTTGAAACGGGGTGAAACAAGAGTGCTATACTTGTCACAACTGCACAATAACTGGTAACAAGTGAAGCTAGAGACTATTACTTGACTCTCCTCCCTCCAGTGTCCCATGGAGGATGTCCTAGGGAAAAGAACTACCTTTGACAAGACTGTGACAAAATATGCAGCACAGGGAGATCTCAGGGAGATCACCATGGGAGTAGCCAGAAGCCGGTTTTGGTACCAGCCCAAGGAGAGCCATGGTCTGCCATAATCCAATCATCTGCTTTCTTTCTTGTCTTGTTCCTCTTGGATCTGGAACAGGGCAGGCCTCACATTGCCTCTGCCCTCACATAGCACAAGGTATCCTTTAAAAATCTAGGCAAGATACCATGTTATTTTTACAAACACATCTTCTCAGTATTGACTGTGGAAGTATCATGTTCATCCCACCATAGTGGTGGAGCATGCGTTTTGACCCCTATCTACCCATCCAACAGCTGTGCTGGTGCTTGAGGCTAAAATATCTTCTGAGCTTCAAACTGACTCCTCTTCCATGAGGACAACAAAATGTGTCTGCCCCAGATCTTCCTCCTAACTCAGTGACGTTGGAAGACTCGACCTAGAAATGCTGACAGTTCAGCACAGGTTAGAAAGATGAAGAGTTAATACCACTTACCAAAGGTGCCCCTCCTCCCCAGCAGCAGTTGAATATATTATACAGCACCTTCCAGGTTCCCCAAAAGACCATTTTACTCTTAGACAGGCTCTTAAACTTTTTTTTTTCTTTCTTTTTTTGCAGCACAGAAGGGGAAACTCTAGCCTTGGTGATTGAAAACTTTGTTTCATGGACTATATGCTGGCAATACTGAGGAGAAACATAAGCTTGAGAAGGAACCATGCTCAAACGAGTGCCCTATTGTGAGATAAGTTTTTCTTTTAGCGATGAATCAACATAATAATCCATCTGTAACACTAGATGCGTCTGCCTGTACTACAGCAAAGGGCCATCTGCCCATCTGCATATATGTTCAAAATGCTGCTGGGACAACCACGACGGTCTCTTAATGAAAGGCACTCAGCAATTAGTACTTAAGTGAAATGGTGCCCGAGCGGTTCTGAAGCCTCGTTTGTCCTTCCCACTCCAATGCAACAAGTGTCTGTAACTTTTTTGTCTTTGTTTTTATTCCAGCAATTTCTTTTTAAAGCTGGTGGGGAGGGGCGAACACGTTCTGATTCCTGCAACAGCAGGAGCCAAGTTGTAATCAACATATGTCTGGTGTAAGCTGCGCCGCCGCGAATTAGAGGGGCAAACTGCTCATCGTTTCCAAAATACCCACCTGCTTGGGGGCCAGGCTGCAGCAAAGCCATCCACTACGTGGCTCCATCTGTCTGATAAACAGGCTGCAGATTTGCTGAAAGCTGAATCATTTCGCTTCTATTTACTTCCTTTCTTTCCCCTCTTCTCCCCCCCCCCTTCTAATTGGAGCTTGCTTGAAAGGTGCAGACACCCACAAAAACAATGCAGCACAATGAGGCCAGCGCTGATGTTCGTTAAACCGCTTCAACGGAAATCCGTGCTGGGCTGAGGCTGAGCAGGCATAAAGGAGACAGACCTTGTCAGCCTCCAGCCAGAGCGGGAAAATTAAAAAAAATTAACCAGACTACAAAACAGTGCAGAAAATCTGTTTGGAGCGCGTTGTGTTACAGTTATAGAAAGTAACTGCAACCAAGACGCAAAGGGTGTTTTAGCACATGGATCCTGCTGGGAAAACCAGGAGAGAGAACAATCCTGATGTTAAAATCCCTGAGGATCAGCTCTCCAGCACACACAGCAGAGAGGCAATGCGGAACGGAGCATCCTTGCGTCTGGCCCCAGCTCCACAACAGGCTCACTCGCCAATTTTAAGGTATAATCCCAACAATTAGATCAAGCACTGAACTTGAGCACAGACCCCAGACTGTACAAGAAAGTAAGGGAAATTGTGTGTATTGGTATTGCAGTGTTTAAGCAGGTGTAATCAGGAAATCACAGCTTCCTGGAGGAAGTCTTCCCTTGCCCTCCACAGCTCAGAAACATTCTGTCAGTCCTGTTGTCAGTAAAATAAGGGTATTTCTATCCCTGCTGCAAAAAAAAAAAAAAAAAAATGATAGCTGGGAGGCTGAATTGCTCTCAGCCTGAGAAGCACAGACTGCTGCATGGAGTGTCCAGGCCAGGACATATTATGGCCACGGATTTCCTTCATCTAATCGTTTAACCTCATTAGAAAAATACTGGATTTCTCTACTAATCAGACCTTCCATTTCACTTAAAAAGGAGAGGAAAGAGAAAGAGAATTAGTTGTGATTCTCAATACATTTTACTACACAAATTCAACAACTTCTACCAGAAGGCACAGTATTTTCCCAGTAGCCTGGACAATCTCCATAGGAATCAGTTACATTTTTAGATGGACTACTTGCAAAAAACCATAAAAATTAGACAGTAAAAGCTATTTGCAAGCATTAGCATCAGTAGAAGGACTGATTTTCTGGTGAGAGAGTGAGAAACGGAGAATGAGTCAGGTTTCAAACACCTGACAAGTCAAAAAGGGTCTTTCTGGGGAAAACACCTCCTCCCTGCACATGACTATGAGATTTTTCTTCATGCTTTGCCACCACCTCATTTGGTTTCTCTCCAGCAGGGCATAGAGGGGATCTGAAAGATGTATCAAGTTACTCAGGCATTTAGGATGGGAAGACTATGGGAGAATAATGTTCACCACACACCTAAAAGTGTTGCTACATGCAGCTGATACTGCTGACAAGTGCAGTAAATTCCTCAGTAGGTTGCACTGCTCAAACCTGGTTCAATGTCTTAAAAGGCAGCTTTCTTCCATTCATTTTGTCCATGGGCTGCTGTTTTCTTTTGGCTTTGGAAACCCATCTACCAACCTGTCCATCCAAGACAACCTTCCTCCCCCAACAAACATCTCACCATGACAAGCAGCTTCCCCCCAGCCCCCCATGAACCCCCACTACCTGTTGGTCCCTCCTGACTTCCCTGCCTCCAAACAATGCAGTTAAACATTCAACTCAACAATTTACATGACTAATTGCGGCTCAAGATTTGCAGGAGTGGATTTCCACACTGCCTAAAGTCCAAGCCCCTGAAACAGTGCTCAGCCTTCAGCCAGATGAATCATATTTTCCAGCCCTGCTCCCACCTCTGCCCAGAAGAAGGATGCAGGAAATGAAATCCATGTGACCGATGCCCTGGCTGCACCGAGGACAGAGCATCCTCACCTCCTACCCTTGGGCCTCCCATAGCACCGCATATTGGGGTTTTGATGGCCACAGAGATGCATGGCATGTTTTCCAGGAATGGCTTTTACAGGAACCGTGTGTTTCGCAACCACACAGGTGCAATGGCAAGGTGAGAGGTGGCGGTTCAGTGCATCCACCCACAGTGTGCAGCTCTGGGGAGCTTTTGCCATTGGCTTTAAAAGGGGGGAGTTCTGGACACTTGTCTTGGCAAAAGATAAGAAACTCAACCAACATCTCTGCAGTGACTGACGGAGATCCAGCAAGCCCACAGCAGATGGATTTAAAAGGACCCTGTGATCCTCCCTGCCCCCTCATTTCATAGGGGTCACTCCTGCTGCTGTCCTGCCTCTCAGCCCTGTGTGACTGAGAAAGCTCTGGGAACAGGTAGGAAGGACGGAAGGGGCAGGTGCTCTTTGTGAAAGGTGGGACATCCTGACCCTGTTTCAGCCCAGCCCAGGGCCATCGATACTCCCTGCCCCAGTGATGCTGTAGGATGCCAGACTGCAGCTCTGCCACAGCCCTCCCACCACGGGCACCGCAGAGCCAGGACAGACACGCAGGCTGATGTCCCACCCCATCCCCCCACTGGTGCCTGATGCCTGGGGCCACCTTAATCCCTGGCTGGAGGCACCCAGCCCTTGCTCCCCAACGTGCATCTCCCAACCTGAGACACCATTTCATAGCCCAGCAGTGGGATGCAGCTGCCTTATGCTGGAAACCCCTATGTCCCCCGTGGGAGCTGGGCTGAAGCTAGCCAGCATCGGCTGCATCCCAACCCACCCAGTTGTCTCCGAAACAAGGTGCAAACCCGGGGCTTTCTACCCCATTGCAGAACAAACCTGACACCAGGGCAATAAAGACAGGTGGGTACACAACCCCATGAACGCCAGAACATTGTCAGAGGGATTAAAATGGGGCGATGACACAGGACCAGCCAGCCCACTGTGGCAGAGCTTGGATGCTTCTTGAAACCACAGTTTTTTTATACCTCCACGCTCATTTTCAGGCAAAACCTTCCTCACTGCACTGAAGAGATGAGGGTGGGAGGGAGGCGGAGAAGGGCCGTGGGCTGGAGGAGTTACCCAAACTGCTTTACAAAGGCCATTTGCGCTGACCTTGGGGATCCAGCATCCCCCCCTGTCTTAAACAACTTGGAGCTTTTGTGCACGCCTCACCGCGGGGCCGAAAGTAAAGTTTCGGCTGGCAAATGGCAAGCCCCATCCCAAAGCATCGCAGCTACACTCACCAGCCCAGCTAATGAGCAAGCCCACATTTCAAAACCCAGTTTACTGCTTTGGCGGGTGGGCCAGCTGTCTTCCTGTGCCCCCCCTCCATTTGCATAACTATCCATGGGGGGAGCAGGCAGCCCCACAGCCGAACAGCTGGCCATTGGCAAAATGGATTATATCACCCTTTTGTCCCCAGGTCTGGCTGGCTCCACTTGCATATTCAAGCTTTTCCCCCACACGGGCATCTCCTGTGCTCCCAGCTCGAGGTGCTCCTGGCTCAGCCCCTCTCCAGCAATTCAGTTTGTTCAGGTGAAGAAAATGAAAACAGATCAATCAGGGCAGAGCCCTTGGTGTGAGGGAAGTTGAAAGGAGGGTGTGGAAATGAGGTTGGATGTTACCATTTGCAACTGGATTTAGGAACAGGTGAAACTCTGCCTAGCGGCGTGCATGAAAACACAGCATTAACCAAATTAACTAGCAAAAAAAAATCCCAGCATTTAGGAGTCACTCTTTTCCTCTCTGAGAGCCTCTAGTGTCACTGCTACCATTCTGAACAGCTCTTACAATGCAAGAAACACACGTCTTCAGAAGTTCAAGGTCTAGATAGCTTTGTTTATGCATAAACAAGACTTACAGCCCCCATCCTTTCCCACTTACAGGCGAAAATCACATTCTTTTCCTGAAGAGCAATAGTTTTAGAGAACTTTTCTTAGCAAAAATTCAAAAAGACTGGTGCCTAAAGACTATCCCAGCCGTTTCCACTAGCCCTAACTATAGCAGACTTATCGAAATGCCTCCCTCTAGAAGGAATATGTGCCTCAGATCAAAAAAAAAAAAATACAGGGTAGGAATACTTGTATTTGCTACAGTTCTGACATTGTGCCACAAGCCTTTTGGTTTAAAAAATTATCTCCCATACTAAATTTTTTTTCTATTCAAATTTTTCAATTTCTGTTGATTTGTAGGTTTTTTCACTCTTTGTTTCTGTCACCATTTCCTCATTTGCCCCAGATAGACTCTAATATAATGACATTTGAAAACAGAACATTTACATTAGACAAACAAGTCAGACACATTCACCCTGCCCTAAATGGTGGAGCAGAGCTCCAAGATCAGGTCACCCAACATTTTGCATTACACGATCCTGATTTTAGACTTGTTTCCAATGACTTAAAAGTGTTCACAGGCTGAAGTTCTTCTATGTCAGGTATTTGCTTTAGGTTGATTCCTTTCATTTGTTAAAAAAAAAAACTAAATAGGTTCAACATTCTTTGCACAAGAAAAAAAAAACAACCAAAAACCAAAACCAAACCCAACAAACCACTATGCTTTGCTCAATAAAAAAACCCACCACAAAACAAACCACCAATCATCTAGCCAAGAAGCCATAGCATCTATAGGGACTTTGTCAGGGTTACTGTGACCACCACAAGGATAGTGTTACAAATCAGCATTTGTGATTCCTGTAAAATTTCATCCAATTTTGACCTTGCTTTAACAGCTAGAAAAACACACCAGTTTGTAAATTCTTATTTGAGACTTCAGCATCTCAACTCTAAACGTTTGCTATGCGCTGAGCCTGCACCTGCCATCCCAGCTCCCTGCTGCTGCCCACATAGCCCGCATCACCCAAACCCTTCTGACAAATTACCTCTGGACACGAGTTTCCAAACTGAGAGAGGGTGATGGATGTAACAGAGCAGCATGGGGGACAGAACAGCCTGATGGGGATGGGGAGTCATTAGGGATGCTAATGAGTCAGAGGGGAAAACCAGAACTAGATCATCTTGCAATAGCCAGACTTAAAAAATCCAGAGTAAAATCCAAGCTCCCAGGTACGGACATTGCTTTCTTGGCAAATAAAAACCTGTGAAGACATCTGCAAAACGTTCATCTTATTTCCCCTCTGGTGGACCCATGTTATCAGACACTAAACAAAGGAGTAGGCTGTTATCTCGCATAGTGAATGACTTCGTTGTGGGCCTTAAGATCATGACAATGCTGATGACCAAATCTGGAGAATTTGTATATTTTCGTGTCTTTTTTCAGGGCAGGAGTTGCATCACAATGTTTTTAAAAACACGTGTTAGAGGGAAATGAAAATTGCTAAGTCACTCAGAAATAGCAAAGAGCAGATGCAAGGCTGCCTACAGACTCATAACTTGCTCTCATGCACCTTTCTGTATTAGGCAAGATTCTCCATTCATGTAACGACGTGCTCTGTCTTCCACGGGAACACGTCTCATTCAGTGCATGGAAAGAGCCACTGGGAGGATGAAGCAGGGTCACGCAGCAAAATCAGGTCATCGTATGCTGGACTGAAGCCTCATTAGCTGAAAAAAAGCAAAAGCTGCAGACAGTACAGGGCCATCCTCTGACTCTATTTTCCAAGATTTCCCTCTTCTTCTGCCTGAGAATCATATGAGAATGGATTTTGAGGAGTATCTGCTTCCCTGAGATGTGAGCAGCCCTGTATTTTGATGAGCAATCCCATTGCTACTGCGTATATCACAAGGGCTACGAGAACTGAGCTTTCCCTTGCTGTAGCTACCTAGCCATGAGCTCTGATGCTTCCAAAAACTCGTTCAGACAGTGTCTCAAACTCTCACCTGGTATGGAGTAGCTGTAAAATGAACCAAGGACGAGCAAAGAAAAAAAAAGAGAAGGCAGCTGAAGCAGTTGCGCATCACCCCAGTCCATAGTTGAGTACTCTGGGAACACATTCTCACTCCACACTGCTGCAGGGAGGAGTTCAGCCAAGTCTGGTTTGGAAAGTGGGACACAAGTTTTGAGTACTCAACAGAATAACCCTCACTTTAAATTCACATCATCACTCACTTCAGAAGAGCTTACCTGAATCAGGGCACCACAGCTCTTTGTCCAAACCGAGACATCATAAAACATTTCATCTTATGGTTTAAAGAGTTTAGGAAGCGAAATGCTGCTCTAAAAAAGTTTAAAACTTGTCTACGTAGAGTACATGCACTACTTCCTTGGCTCAAATCACTCACATCATAGATCTCTAAGTCACTTTACAATAGCAAAAAACCACAAAAGCAGTACTGCTGGATGGGTCCAAGAAGCTGCAGATAGTGAAAGCACTGTTTTCCCCTAGTAAATACAAGCTTTCAGCATACCACTGACTATAGTGCTGACCAGATGGTGGTGGGAGCAGTAACTTGGATGATGTTAATTACAGACAAACTCCAAAACAACTGATGTCAAAACTCACTTTGAAAACACACCAAAATGGGCTGCTAAGCATATGGCAGCAATGCTCCTCTAAAACTGTATTTTGTGTATGTTAAACAACTGACAAGCTCCACCAAGGGGTCTGAGGATCAGTAGCCATAGCAGCAGGGTCCCAGATCCTGACTATTTGATGCTTGTCCCTTTAAAATGCTGAGGAAAAGGTACTGAGATGTGGTAGTAGTGGCAGCCACGAGCTCCTGGACCAGGTCCTTTGCAGGGTGAGCACACACAACACGTGCCACCAACACAGCCAGTTCCCCTCTTTTAAGGACAAGGCCTTGAAGGAAACATCTCAGATGATCTGCTGAGCAGCACTGGATGATTTCTAATGAGAGGATGAGCCCTGCTGTGAAAGCCCACCATGCAAGCACGCGGATCTATACTCTAGTACTTTTTAAAATGAACACTGTGCAGTTTGCAAAATAAACACAGCGAGCAGATTGAGAAAAATTATTCTGGCATCTGCCGACCACCAGCGAGGACTTCCTAAAAGCCTGTGTGTTTTCAGAGGTTCTGCAAAGGCCAGCTTTACACCAGCAGGTATCAGCATCTTTACCTTCAGTTTGGAAGTAAATTTACTAGGCACCACCCCACCAGAATGAACTTGGATACAGACAAATACATATTTTTTAGAAAGATGATTTAGCCCAAGCTTACAACTTAGGGGCCTATATTCCAGCAAATGCCAGCTCTGAATAGGATCTATTGATTACAGTTGAACCGTTCACTGGGAGCTCCCACCTCTGCTCCAGTGTGCTTTCCTTGACACGTTATTCTCAACTTCTCCTCCTCCAGCAGTTATTTACCTTGTAACTTTTAGGCTTTCTTGGAGATGCAAAATCCCAAGGAAAATAGGATGGGAAAAGACTGTGGGAAGTCAGCCAGCCTTTTCCCCTGCCCCAAAGCTGAAATGTAGCTGTTGCTCCTGACAGCTGCTTGCTCATAATATATCTCCATTTGTGGAAGAGCTACTACCACCTCCCCACACATCTGTTCAATGATTCCCTATCCTTTGGCCTTCGAAGAAACTACCACTCATCCTAACTACAATTTAAGCCCAGTCTACAACATGATTTCAAGCCCAGTTCTTTCAGCACGTCCTCACAAGTGCATTTTCCCACAATTTCAAGGTATCAGTCACATCACTCTCCACTGCACCCTCTAGTCTGAAGTGCAGCATCTCAAGCTGCATACCTACAGGTGCTCCTGTGAAACACAGGACTACCTTGAGTCTCACCAAATATATGACCATTTGTGAACCTTAGCCTGAAGCTTGCTTTTTTGCCACCATCAGGACAAAGTGCCAGATCACTTTAATTAGTTGGCCCAACACTGAACTTGTGCAGTTTAACCCTATCTAAACTTATGGTCTTGCTGAAAAGGATCTTGTCTTTCTCCACCATCATCTCCTTGTTGAAATCAAGTTGCCAAGACTATTTTGAATTCTAATGCTATCTTATCTTTCACATCTGTCCAGCTTCCTGTTGACTGCAAATTTAAAGTGCATACTACTTTGTTATCCAGGTTGCTAATAAAAATGAAAGATAAGTGACCAAGAGCAACTCCCACAGCCCCATGCAATACGGTCTTCTGTTCTGGTTCTGACACTGGATGCAAGACGGAAGGAAACCACTCCCAGAGCAGAGCTGCTTACAGCCTAGCTCAGCCCAGTTCCAAATACAATTCAATCTCTGAAACCACGCTTTCCCTTCTTGCAAACCACCTTCTGTACTTGCTCAACAGTCACTACTGATTTTATCCTATAATCGAGTGCAACAAAGGTGCCAAACTAATCATCTGTGAATTTGTTTTAGAAGAGGACTTCAGAGCTTGCCCCATCTCAAATAAGTTTTAACCAGTAATTCTTTTTACTCTTGGCTCTCAGGGGGATTACATTAGCATCTGCAGACAAAGTGCACAGATTCCTCTCAGCAGATTTCTTCATTTGCCAGTGTTACTGCACAGCTGTTCAACTACTTATTTTCCTGTCACCCACTAATAAGAGCCTAAACTAGGTAATTACAACTTCCTACTTTCATGAAACTTGTTCAGTATCTAAGCCCACTGCTGTTTATTTCCACAAAAGGGCTATTTAGAGTTTTAACAGCTGGCTTACCAGGAGACTGAGGCTTTGTAGCCATAAATAAATGTATCCGTACCTTCACTTGGGAAACCCCTTCCTACCCTGTGTGGGCAGGATTACAGCTCTGTGTTGACTGAAAACAGTGCACCTACAGAAGGGAACTGGAGGACCTTGCCTTTGCAGCCAGAGAAGTCAATTCACCGAGATCGCAGCCAGACCATGTTTCAGAGCTAGAATAAATAGTATCTGGTCTTCTACTCTTCTCTTTGCTCTGTCACCATCTTCTTAATAGCTTCAGTTCTTGGTTTGTTTTTTTTTTTTTCTTGGCAAAGCACATCTTACCTTTTATTCACACCCTCTGAGGTATTTTCTTCTTTTACTTCTTCCAGGAGCTTGTCTTCCTTGGGGGAGGAAAAGCCAAATGGATTGTCCCATTAGCTTTCTCATTCCATGCCATCACACTTAACTAGAGTGCTTTCAAATAGGTAAATTAACTTTTAAGTGATCCCAGTTGTACTGTTGGCCTTTGCTACAATCCTACATTAAAGTAGATTCAATTTTACTTACTTCTACTGCTCAATTAAGAATAATACACAAAGAGAAGTGTAGTTCTGCAACTAGTAATTGCAGTCCAGCAGGGAGCTGCACTTTTCCGTCACCCACAATGACTGATCACTGCAATATAGTGCATTTCCCATCTCCCCAGGAGAGGAACTGGCTGTACCTCACTTGCTACCACTTGAAGTAGCTATTTGAGGAAGGAGCAAGAATAGTGATCCTCAGTTGCATAAGATTATTTCATATAGCTTTGTGCATGTGTATGCCACCATCTGTATGCTCTGTGCTACCCTGGAGCAAATATCTGTGGGGCGAGATGTGCAGTTAATAGGAGCTTCTGAAGGAACTGAAGTCTTTGCTCCAACAGCAACTCCTTTATTTACTCATATAGAAAAAGAATGATTTTTGTCAACAGTGATCAGTGTCACTTTCTCACATACAAATATATATCAACATGTCAAGAGACCAACAAGTCTTTCTGGTGTTGTTATTACAGGTATTACCAGTATCAATATCATAGATCATTGCCCCTCAAAGTTGTAAAAGAAAGAAAAATAATTTATAGCTTCTCAATGGCTAACCAAACTTAAAATTTTGTACAGATACTGAAGTGTGTAAGCTGGTTCAGTAATTAAAGGCCAATCCTCTTTATCAATTTCTCTTTATCAGATCAAAGGCTGCCCCTAATCAGAAGGCTGGAGCCTCTGTCATACCTTGCTCTAGCCTTTGTTATATGCCTCAAGTATTTTTTTATTACATTCCATTAGCTGATTTGAAATATGTCACTGTATTTTGCGTTTATGGCACAAGTTACAGTAGGAGTTGGCTCATTTAAGCTGACTAACGTGATGCACTGAAATGCCACCATCTAGGCTTCCTCATTTCTATCCAATTTAAAACCATTTTGAGATTAATTTCCCCCTTGTTCAGGAAAATCCTTATTGTAGCTGAACTAACAAAATAAGTATGTGTTGCAATAGTCTGCAATGAATACAGTATTACATTTGAGATGATTACAGAGTATGTAATCACCAAGACACACTTTTTTGGTATCCAGCATCTGTTACTCCCCAGACTAACTTGATGTCACTTCCTTCTCAGATGACCAGAAATCTGCCCTCCTCCTCCACCCAATTCTACACATAAGTAGCATATGACATTATCTGCCACAGACTACACATTTTCCACTGGTAAAATTCATAAGCAGACACAAGTGCAAAGCAAAATGTCATTTTATTTAATTCAAGGACTATTTTCCTTCTAGTATTGCTGAAGGGATCACCTCCTGGGGAATTGATCATTACAAAGTCCCTGTCTAAAAGTTCAAGTGCTCTTGTTGTACATTCTTTTGAACCACAGAAAACATAATGACCAAGTAGGTGGGCAGCTACTTGCAGTTTTATCCCACCTAAGTTAGCATTGCTTCAGGCTAGAAAACAATTCAAGTAGTAAAATAATGGAAAATGTTAACCTTTAAGGTCACTACCATATTTTGATCAAAAAGTCCTGAATGTATGAAAAGAACATTTGTACATGTTATGAAGGTTTTTTTAACCAGACACTGTCAAAGATGGCAGTTAACTATTTTGGACCAGTTGCCAACCAGATATTTAAGAGTTCTATCTGAAGGTTTATTATCAATTTCATTATGCAATTCACTTTTCACATTAAGCTCTTTAACAAAAGCAACAATACCCGCACCAGAATCACTGTAGACAGATTTAGTTTTATAGAATGCCCTTCTGAAAATTCATTTCAAAATAGAGATGCTTTTTCTCCAGAACTGTAAAAGCCATAAAAATGCAAAATATCTGTTAGGAAATTTTTAATCAAAATTATTCCTTAATGTTCAAAATAACATTTAACCTCCTACTTTTTTGTTGTCATCCACATAAGACTAAACAGGTAACAATGGTTCACATTTTTCCCCCACCTGAAACATTTCTTCTAACACAGGCCCAAGACAGGCAATACAGAGTCAGGGACATGGATTATGCATGGCAAAGGTAATCCTCTATCATTTTAATTTAGAACAACTCTGATTCTAGCACACAACTTTGAGTCTCAGTTGTTTTCAATCTGCTCTAGGTCCAAGTCCCCACAGTCTAGAGGAAAGATGCCTTCTTCGGTGCTCTCACAATCACTTGTGTCCTCATCACTTTCACATACTGCAGCTGCCTTCTTATAATCCCTTGTTTTGAAGCTACCTTGGCATGACCCATGATGTCTTACTTCATCCAGTTGTTCTTTCATCGGACTGGAACCAGGGGTGATGATGTTCATAAGATCATTTGAGTCACATGGGGATGACACAATTGTCTTCATTTGTGTGTCATCGTCATCATCTTCATAGTCAAGGGAGCAAAGACTTTTGGAATTTTTTAAAGTCTGCAATTAAAAAATACATGAATATATTAAACATGACTGTACAGGAGGAGAGGAATAGATTTCTTAAATTCTTGAACATACACAAAAAAAAAATCAGAGTTCCACGTGTTTAAATTTACTTACTAGGCAATCTGGTTTTGCAGATATTTTGCCCATGCAGATTCCCATTAGCAAGAAAAACTACCAATCCCCTTTTTATAATGCAGGAAGATCCAAACCCCTAGCTTTAGACAACTAAATGAGGAACTATAGACTCCCAGTTTGATATATCATCTTTATGGCAAGTCCAGAGCATAACATTTGTGTCAGCCACACTGTAGCCTAGTCAACAATTAATTTCTCCAAATTCCTAAGCGTGAAGACAATGTGCCTTTAGGCATTACCTCAGCAAGAGTTTGCAAGGCAACCGGCACATCTGGGTAACCTCACAACGGGAGAAAACCAAACTTCTACTGGAAGCATCTTGCTCCAGAATCAGCTTAGTTTCTCTTACATTTGGGTACCATTTGAGTAAGACCTCAGGAATTTGAACAATTCTGTTTGAAAAGTATATTAAAACCAGAGGGGCACTCACCTTTATTTAAACAAAGGGAAAAGAAAATTTCAATATGTGTGCTACCTCTGTCCCTCAGATAAGGGAATAAAATGCCTAAGCTCCTCATGTAACTGTAAGGAATCCTTGACTAGAATCCAGAAGCAGCGTTTAAAGAAAAACAGAACTACACAGACAGCAGAACTTCAGATTTTAGTAAGTTAAAAACTTCCTAAATTTCACCTCATACAAGCACACAGTGAGAGAAGGGTGAGACAACCAGGTGTTAGGAGCCAGAAGAATAAAGTTGTGCTAGCTTTCAGTATCTTACTGGTTAAGTGACTCCAGTCTTTCATGCACAGGGCAATTGTTTTATTACAAGTAGATCCATGGGGAAACAAGACCAACTTTCACACCCATTTTCAGCTTCCTCCCCCAATTTGTCATTTCTTAGGTATTTTATATTTGTTGATATATTCAGCTGAAATAGGAACATTAGGAACATTGCAACATTCCCAGTGTGCTATATTCCAGATGCTCTTCCAGAGCACTGGATAATCTTTCCACTTCAGCAGTGCACGTCAGCAGCCACACGAACAGTTTATGAGTATCTTTGGGTGTTTTTTTAAACAAAACTTCACAAATTCAGAAGAAATCTGAGTTAGTCAGCCTTGGCTGTATATAGAAGGAGAGTAAGGAAACTTCACTGAGATGAAGTGATTTGCCTGACCCTTTAGGGTCGATGTTACATGTGGAACATCTTGCAGACAAGTCCACTGCCACTCCGCAAGTTCATATAGTTCCGTGGACACCCCTACGTCAAACCTACAGAGAGAGTTCATTTGAGGGAAAGCCAGGGTAAAGGTAAAAAGCAAAACACTTGAGTTCTGGAGTTCAATCACAGCACAACTCGCCTGAGGAGTGAACAGCAGTACCAGTATGGGATGGTGGTTCACCATTGTTGGTATTTCTCCGTAAGAAACACACTACAGCAGTATTCCCCAAGGCTGCACCACGTGAAAACACTTCAGTTTGACACTCTTCACTACTGATGAGGTTTGTTATGTGCCTGTATTGCACACAGCTGGTTTTGCTCAAACAACTTTCATACCTTGTAATATATATTAGACAACTGGTTAACTAGTCATAGATTTCAGGCCAGAAGGAACTATAAGGGATAATCTAGATTGCTTGGACAGACACAAACAAGATTTCATTCAGGAGCCAATTTGTGCAACTCCAAGACCTGCATCCAAAAATCAATTTTCAGAAAAAAAAAGCAAGCTGACCATAGTTCTTGTCAGGAGGAATTCACCAAAGTCTTTGTTAGCTACAGTTAAAACCCACATGTGACTAACATCAACAAAATTGATAACCTCGCCTGAGCAAAAAGCTTTCTATTTCCAAATTTCACTCCCTTATGAAAACAGTTTTGGTATAAAATTCATTGTGTTTTCAAAACATTTCTATATAGCTCACTTACAGCTAATTCAAGTACAAACATTTAAGCTCCTTTTCATGACTAAGAGGTGTGAATTTCTCTCATATTTACTTAAAAGCAAAACAGTATATTTTTGAAGTAGAAAGTGTGAAAGGATATTTTAATCCTAATTCTATCTCATTGCTTTGAAAAAGAACACATTTCCTGTGGTGTATCTCCATATAGGGGACAATATTTTCAGTTCTTTAAATCTTACAGTAGGCACTGGGAAGGAAAGGGATCAAATAAAGGAAAGCTTTGAAAGTTCTGCTTTCAATGTTTTAGAAAGGAATTCCGAGTCCCCCTTCAAAATATCTTTTATTCAATTTACTGCTAGAAATTAATCCAACCACACAGCTGTCTTTCTAGAAGGTTTGTGTACATAAATGGAAAATTGCCTGCTAGCTGTACTGTGCTGAAACCACTTGAATGGGAACTTTTAGCCGGTTTCAACACAACAGCAAGTGCATTCAACTGGTTCTTTGTTCACCCACTTGTCACAACCTCACCGAACTAAAAATAGGTGGATTTATTATCTCACAGCACAATCCCACTTTCACAAAGCAAAAGGTAGAAATTGCAATGCATTCAAGCCCTCTGAACTGCAGCTTTACATGTTACACTGGTACAGTACCACACCTTTCAAGCACAATTGTGCTCAGTGGGGAGCCTGCGAGTACTTGCTCAATGGTCCTCATTTTATAAAGGATGCTGGACTAACAAGACAAAAGAGTCCACAGTTGGCAATGGATAGAACTCAATCAGCTAAAAGTATTCTTTTGTGTGATAGAAAAAAAAAGAAAAAAGAAACTCAGAGTTTTAAAAGAAGTGAGGCGATAAAATGTCTGAATATTAAGAAAAAAACTTTGTACCGAAAACAATGGCAGGGAAGGAAATAAAAGAAATCTCTCTAGACCCTTGCCATACAAAGCAAACAAGAAAGGCCCAGAGTAGCTTGAAAGGAAGCTAATGTCTGTACTCTTTACTAAACCTCCAGTTCAGAAACCCATAATACATCACTTTCCAAATATAAAAAGCAATAAAAAGGTTGTTTTTGTTTTACTAACAGAACTAGAGCATTTGCTACAGTAGTCAAGGGAAAAATAAGACATTTATGTGCATGAAAACGTAGTGTATAATGGGAGCAGCAGTTCTCATGCTTCTTCCCCATGCCCCCATCATACACCAAGTCCACCCATTTCCCCCTCAGTTTTGAATGGGGGTGGAAGATACAGCTGCTCTGAAGAGGTGCAGCTGCAGCAGCTGGCACAAAGCAAAGAGCAGAGGAAGCCTGAAACCACCAGAAGCCCTAAGCCCATCCTACTGCTTCTCAGCACTAGTCATCACAAGAGGATGGGCTGCTCCCTGAAGCCACAGGCTTAGGAAGAGAGGAAATTCAGACTGATTAGTTACCTGGTTTGCTTTCTGTCTCATCCTGTGGCTTTCGCCTATGACTTAAAGCATTATCTCTTGGTCTGCAAAGATAGGGATACATCAGGTTTCTTGACTTAAGGTCTCTACCAAGGATATTAAAGATGTGGGTGATGCAGTGGTCCTCACAATTAGGAGATCCTGGAATATCAGCAACCAAACCCAAGCATAAACCACTGAAGAGGCAGCCTGAGCATAGAGCAACACATGGCTTTTTCTGTTACTACCCTGTACCTAGCCAGTGAATGGAGAAGGAACAAGTCAGTGGAGCAAGTTAGATGTGCTACATTTCTCCCTTTGAGGGCTTCACAGGTCCTTATTTCACTTCCTAGACTTATGTTTCCTACAGATGAGTCAGAATGGCTAAAAACCATATGCCTTTACTGTTGGTACCTCATGCCACAGTTATGTTTTAGATTAGAAGCACCACATACAGCGTGTGTTCGTATCTCAGACCTCGGACACCACCCTATTCCCAAAGAGGTTACAGTTTGGCCTCTGCCATAATGAAGTCCAACCATGGTACAAGTTTATTACACTGAAAAGACTTCATTTAATGAAGCTAAGAGGGTAACTTAAGGACTCTAAATTATAAAAAAGTCATGAAAGACTGGTCCTAAGCAGCTCACAATCATGTTGAAAACTGCTTTCTGAACACACCACCACCTGACTGACATCACATCCTACCACAAATAGATGCCAGTGTCCCCCTCTGTAAACTGAATTTTCACTTCATGCACCTAATTACTTGCATTAATATCATTACCTGTGACAATCCAAGCTGAAGACATGTACAGTGTTCACTCCAAATCATCAAAAATGTCAGCTGTCTGTACAGATTAAAAAATATCCCACCAGTCTTAAATCTTTGCATCTTCTACTAGGCATAAAGTGAAAAATAGTAAGAAAAATGCTGTGTTTATGTAACAAACTGTTAACCTTTCTGTGGAGTAAAGCTCTTGATGTTTGACTGACTTCTGTCTTGAAGAGCTCTGAGCATTTTGTGAACACTTCAGTGTTCACAGATAACCTTAGCTTTAAGAAGCATGCAGTTGAGAAGTAACACTGCTTCATCAGTACGAAGTAGTGCTGACAGGAGGAAAAGAATATATTAGTCTTCATAATGTCTATATGCTTGAGGCTTGCTAATACACTCTAAAAGTTAAAAACCTAAGTTAACTGGGAAAGAATTTATCTCTGCTCACATGAGAAAATAAAGGTATAGGAATACTTAAGTTTAACTGAAGTGTCTGAAAAATACTTCAGGTCAAAAGCCATTGCATATTTTTAAACTGTGCATTTGAAATAAAACAAAAAAAAAGTCTTTTTTTTCCTGCATTGAGCTACAAACCAAGTAGTTAAAAACATTTCTATTTATGTATTTTGTGGAAACCTAATCAAATCCCTAGAAAATTCCTGAAACCCTCATAGGTAAAAATCGAGTCTCTGATCATATTCACTTTGGGAACTAAATTTTCTGTAGCACTGCAGTTATCCCTCATTTTCCTGGAAATGTGACATGTATTTTTATATTCAAAAATGCAATGCTTATTTTATCATCTATAACTAGGAAGCAAAAAACCCATGGAATACAGGACAGGAAGAGATAGAGCGCGCAGCCTCCACCATTGTGCCATGTAATTAGACACTTAACTATAATAACCATTCTTTACATCAGAAATAAAATTACTCCTGCAATTCTTGTAGTCAGATAAGGTAAATCCTACTTGAAAAGCGAAAGACCTAGTTAAAAATCAATACAAGCTGACATGCAGCAATATGGCTATGACTAGAAACAAAAGTTGTTCAGTACCTTGTCTCTGCTCTATCTTCAAAGATTATTTTTAATTTTTTAGATGTAAGTGCCCAGGAAGAGAAGTAAACTGGTATCAACTTGTTTGACATCAGATGCTAAACAGCATCATGAAGTAACAGGCTTTCATCTTCCACTAGCCAGACTGTTCTAGATTTAAGCATGCAGTTTTCTGGTATAGTCTACCATGAAAGTTGATCTATTTATTGGCCTAGATTTTTATGCTTATGTTGTGAATTGTTCCACAGTATCCTTATAAATTTTGTTTATGAGCTGTAAGAACTTGTGATTTGACTTGGTTTTTTATTTAGTGCTAGTAGTTGAAAAAATACTATGGCTTAATGAAATAGAAAATATTTAAGTGAAATGCTGAATTTGTCTATACTCACATATGCAGAAATACAAGACTGTTCATCATGTGAGATAACTGACAGAAACCACTGGCATAGATAAAGGTCTACAAATGAGAAAAACAAAATGCACTAAGACTGGAGAGGACTGGGGGTCTAGTTCTCTGCCTGAGCACCACTGCAGTCCACACATATTGGTCACTCATATCAGTGGGGAGATTCTGGGAACAGACTCATGCACTGCAATCTCTAGACCTATAAAGCAGCCTACTTGTTTAGCTAGGAAACTTTTTAAGACCCAATTAAAATAATCGCTACCACACCAAATTCTAGATAGCCACATATGACATCTCAGGCATGGCAGATCCCATGGCAGGAATTACAACTACCACAGATTAAGTTCAACCTGAACACCTGCTCCACCCTTGCCCCCAAATTCAACATAAAAGTTATTAATGATAGGCACTCCACATATGAAATCAAATTTCACATTCAAACTAAATATCCTCTCTGCATCTTTTCACTGTAGTGGTTTGCAAAGATCATCTAAACAACTGAGGCTGCCTGTGGAGTTTTTAGTTGTTTAGGTGATCTTTCTAAATTAAAAACTTTGTCAGTCTAAAGGTGTTTCTCTAAACTAAATTTAAGACGACAAAACACTACTGCTGTTTTTTTATTTATTCTTTTCTAAATTAAATTTTGGTTTGATAGGGACAGTTTAGTACAGAGCTAACAAATGCTTACAGGAAACCCAGGTGCTGGGATTTCGCAGTTTCTAGGTCCAGTCCAGGATCATTCATCACAGGGGTTAACTTTTTTGTTTTTATAGACAAACTGGAAGCTAAGTGAGTTAATGCAGTAGTTTATGTAATAGTCAAGAATATGATTCAACAGCAATACTACTATGAAGGAGGTGAACATATATGGCAGTTTTCCCCTTATATAAAACCCAGGCCAACATTAAACTGCATTTTAAAAAGTTTACAGTGGAATTTTAAGATGCTGTTAGCATCTTACATTTTCTGATTCAGTGAATTTGTGAACTGCCAACTTTTACCTTCCCTGATTATGTATAAATCATGCAACATTATAAGAATGTAGAATTTTATTCCACAAACATCAGGCCTATGTATTTTACCTGCATGTAATGAGGTAGAAAAAGTTTCAACTATTCTTAGTAACAGTCCAGCCAAGCATAAATACCTACAGATGCTATGAATTATTCCATTAACAGAAGAGCCTCAGAGTATATTTAACTGTTCTGAATTGGCTGATAATCAATACAGTGTCAAATTGGAACATAATGACATTTGCTCTGTTCAGCTGAATAATACAGTACAAGACTTTGGCCAGGGAAAAAGAAGATTAAACCAAACAAGACAACTACTAGCAGCAGTGTTCATTCAAAAATGCACTGATGCATTAGAACAGAGGCTTCCTCAAAGGGAAAGCAGCACCACAAAAAAAAAAATAAAATCAAAAAAGCACTGAAATAGCAGGAAGAATGGCCTGGAAGATGGGTTCTAGCTCTGTTCTTGCTTAGGAAGCTGCTGCAGTCTGGGGTCTCTTGCAGGACCAAAGCAATTGCTTTGCCTTAGGGGAAACAAGTGTCTTTGCATACCTTCATCTAGTTATTCTCCTACTCCCTGCTCGACCCTAAGCACATCTCTAATACGGATAATGGATTTATCTATCTTACAGATAAACTTAAGAGCCGGACAATGTGGAACTGGGCCTCTACTGTACTTGAGCTGGACAAGCTTGAGAGGCTTCAGTTTGGCAAAATCATTAGCCAACTGCATTAATGCGTGATGGTGTGATGAACAAACAGCTGCACCATTTGTGGTCATACAGAGATGATGAACACATCTGTTTTGTAGTAGAAGAGCACAGAAGGAAGCAATGTAAACACATACTCTCTCCCAACAGAAATAATTCATGTTTTGCCAGAGTAGTTCCATCTTTTCTGAAAGGAAAGGTAAAACTTCTTGAATGGGAAAAACACAGGCTCTGGAAACAAGAAACAACATAGTGCATATCACCATCTTCATTAATATTATGAAGAAATTATTTTTGTAGACTTTGTTTAATGTCCAATTCATACAGATTTTAGAAAGATGCATCTAGTTTTTGGCATTTTAAGAAGCACACTCACATCATTAAAATGAGCTACACACACACCATTTCATAGACATAAGAGTAACACACTTCACAGTTGCTCAAAATAAGCAGTGTAAGAAAACTGCCTAACAAGAACATGACTGCAGTTACATCTCTCAATATTCAGCACTCAGGACCCAAAACCAAAGACCACCCTGGGTAGCCAAAGCCTTCTAATGTATTATTCCTCTGACAAATTAACAGACTTGCATACTACAATCAGCTCTAAAATGTAAAGAAAGTTACTTCTAAACACAGGAGTTTTTCTAGATTTCTAACTAAATGCATTCAAGCAAGAAGAGAAGTTGTAGCTGTGCTTCCACAAAACTCCTAATAATCAGTTGCATTTCAGTTTTAGTCACATTTTTTAAGTTCACTTTACTATGCCAACTCTATTCTCAAGTAACAGGGTTTAAGTTGACTGATTATGCACCAGAGTAACACAGGACACGATTTGACCCTTGTGGCTTCAAAACATGACCATACTGGCTTCATTTCCTGCCATTTATGTGTCATCTATTTTTATACAGAACTTCTATTCCTGAGCAGTTTAGCCAAGGACTTATTCCTTCATGACTTCGCTATGAGCTGCAAGCAATTACTTTCACAACTGAATCACATATGCACTGATTTTTGCAGAGTCCACCCATGTACCAACAGCTTAAAGTTCCAGCATGTTCTTTCTTTTATCCTCGGGTCTAATATTAAATTGATACGATAGGTCAAATTTCTCAGAAATTAGGGAAGTAAACTCCAAATCCTGATTCTAAGGCTGCCCTCATTAGTTACTGACAGATGTCAGCCTCACCTATATTATTGGGTTATGCTGGCACTCCATCATAACTAGCATTTTAAGGGATTCTATAATTGGGCCATAAAGTTCACTTCTGCCAGGGATGGGGGATGGGAGCAAAAGGGCAACACAACCTCAGCTTGGGAACAGTTTCCCCTTCTTTGGACCAATTTTCCACTACAAAAAAGCTTGTCCAAAACAAAGCCTTAAGATCTTGTTATACAAGTGCACACAGGCACGCATGGGTACATGCGCACACAAAGTACGAGTGCTGTTATGAATCTTTCGCTCAACTCAATGCAAAAACCACAATTTACCAATAAATTCTTGTAGGAGCATTAATTCAAACTGTAGGTGGACTCTCGCCACTAATTATTTCCAGAGACAAGTTAAGTTGAACACATTTGTTTAGAAAGAACAGAATTAGCAGTGTTCACCTTCAATCTCTGAACATATACTGCTTTTCTAGCTTAGTATCTGATTTTGGACTATTTTGAATATTTCTGAAACTATGTGGCTCAGGAAGTGTTCTTGACATCAAGTGGCAATATATTGCCACTGCTATATATTTTTAATACTAAGTCAAGTTGTGCTAAAATTTCTTTGATAAATACAATTTGGACAAGTTTGTTTATTTGTTCAAATATCAACTGCTGAAGTGTTGTCAGCTTTGGTACTCAATACATTTTTAATAAAAGGTTGAGTCAGGAAACCACATATGTGGTCCTTTATCCTTGAGCTACACTGAAAACCCACGATTTTTTCAAATACATCATACCAAGTCAGAAGAGAAGCAGAGCAACAAGCAACTTCTGCTTAAGACAGTCAACATTCAAAACCCTAAAATGTAACACTAAAACGGAGCTCTGCATTTCACTGCATGGCCAGCTTCTGTTTTCCTCTCTTTTGTAACAAAAATCTATATGAAAAGCGCTATATATTCAAGTATTACACACACTTTGTTTTAAAGACTGGAATTTGTTTATACTACCAAACTTGCAAGCTTCCTAGCATACCATAAAAGCCTTTGAAGTTTTAGTCACATGGTTACTACTATAACGTAAACTGAAGTCAGGAAACTTGTCAGAAGTCTCATTTATTTAAAATTCAATTCCTGGTAATACTTAGGTTTTATTACAGAAGCACATATCAGCAGCACATAAAGAAGTGAGTTCTTTCAAGTATATGAACAGATTGGCTGTTTGATTATTGCAGCCATCATCTCCCAGATCACTTACGCAGAAGACATCTGCTTATAACTGTACTCCATTAAAAGCTGCATCTAACAGCATCTTAAAAGAACCCCCACAAACTTCTCTTCAGTTTGTGTACACACCTGAAAAAGAGCGTGTAAACAAGTCTGTACTTCCCATCCTAAGGGAAGAACAAATTCACATCACTAATTGATGTACATAAATTCAAATCAGCTCATTTTCACATGCCTGCGATGTTTTGCATTTCCTCACACCTACCATATATTCATGCAGCAGGAACTGATCTATGCAATGCAAGACTAACAAAAGACAAAGGGATAGTTAAGCTTAAAAGACTTTTCAAAGTGATTTTAATGAACATCTCTGTGGAGAAAAACCTCAGGTGAACCAATTTGATTTAGGTCTCTTTCAGAAGATGATGCATCAAGTCAGAAACTGACTGTCAAAAAGCAAGAGAAGTTTCACAGCAGATAATATTCAGAGTATGGAAGACCACAGCCTAGCTTCAGAATGAAAAGAGTTTTTCCAATCCAGTACTATAATGATGAACTAATCTATTAGCTTGATCGCCCTGTTATAACAAGAATCCCAAATACTAAGAGAACCCCTCTCCCAAAATTACCCTAGATTAAACTCAGAGAGGTACAACTCATTTGCTAATAAAATTTTAAGAATTTAATTAGGATTTCATTTTTTGCCAAGAGATCTGAAGTTTCCACATCAATGATTAAACACTACTCAAGTTTTCTGCTGCCACCATCTCTTGCCGTTTAGAACTAGGAAGAAAAACCCCTATTCCCCTGCCACCTGCCAAAATCCAGATGGTAAAACCCAAGAAAAGTGCTCTCACCTCTCTTTAAACCCTCTGGTGCAGCTTAGGCACATTAACTATAAGTACCCTATATATAACACTGAACCATAGCTCTTAACTCAATATTGTATTGTATTCCAAACAACACCACCAATAATTTCAGCATAATCCAATTTTATGACAGGCTAAGTAATAATTAAAAAAGAAAATATCCACAGCTGGCTGAAACCTGGCTTGTGAGTTAATAGATGGCCCCTTTTCTCAATGTCAAATGCAGCTGGTCTGGTACTCATTAGCTCTTTCAACAACGAATACTTACTTGTACATACACGAACTTGCCAGAAAGGGAAAGAAAGTCTGCAGCAGATATTAAGCTGCCTCCTCCTCCTATTAGCACATTGCTTAAAGAAAAGTACCATAAACATACAAAACCCATTTCAGGTATGACAAAGTAACACAGTGCTAAACAGCTTTGAGAAGCTCCAGCTATCGCAAGCCGTTTGTAACACTGTGCCATTTACAGAAGAGGGGGGGAAAAAACCCTCTATCCTCAATGAGATTTCCTTTCCTTCACTATCCTCAGGACTTCTACTCCCTCGCTGTCACAGCACAGGGAACCTCCAGCACAAGGGCTCACTTCATTACATGGCATTTCAGGCCTAGTTTCACACTGTGACCCACTCTGCTGATGCAAAGAAAGCAAAGCGCCAGATGCTCTCTTTGCCTACTACCTCCGTAACATTTCATTCACTAGTCCAAAAAACTTCCAGGCATCCATTCAAAACCAAGTACCCCCAGCCTGGCCTGGCCTGTCACAGGACAAAGTGCTGGCTTGTCTTCAGCTCACTTTTGATGCTTGCCTATCATCTCCCAGCCCAGCCTATTCCTATCTCCTTTCCTTCTTCCCAAGCCTGCTGGAATTTGAACTTTAAATGGACGCCCTCCGTGGCAACAATAGATAAAAAAGGAGTCTTTGATTGTTCATGCGTTGCAGAAAAGAAAGGAGGAGATTCATCCTGGCTGCGACCTAGCAGGAACTCATCAAGCACAGCTCCCCTTCCATTGCAATGGGATGCCTTAGCCTATAGCTACTCATTCAATCTCCCTGCATCTATGTTTCCATTCAAAGAGGATGAATTCTTCAGGTTTCCCCTGTTAAGGAATTAAATGTTGATCCTATGAATGAAGGGCAACACCAAGTTTGGAAAGCTGCCAAAAGGTTCTGTAACACTCAGCAGTTTGGATTTAATTCAGTACTTATTGATATCTAGCAGGATTTATAGCTGCATTATTTATAAGGGAAAAAAACTCAGAGCCATATTTAGACCTTGGTAATAAACTATTTTTAGCACCATCTGTTTTCCTAGTTTGTTCCCTTGCTTAGGCAAGAGCATTCTTTTACCCAGTTCCCTCTTCCTTGCCCATTTAAAAGAATCCAGAGCCTAAACCAAAGCACAACTAAGTATCACACTGAATGCTTACTGTGCCGCAGCCCTCCTAATCACGTTTTAGACATCAAAATTGCTGACTAAGGACAGTCTTGGGCTGACGAAACAGTATACGTTGTCTTCAGTTACAAAAGTGAGCAGATTTTTTTAATGCAAGGGGCAACGTGCTTCACACAAAGAAGGTTACTATCTAGAAAGAAACAATTGATCATTAACTGCATTAGCCATCTGAGAAGCGTTCACACTTCTGGCAGTGCTTTTCTGGGCAGCAGTTGCCAAGTTTCACCCTCATTAAACTCACAGATATTTTGTCTCAAGTACATTCTGCCAGGCCAAGCTGCTGTTAGGGGGGAAAACACAAATCATAAGCAGCTGCTGTAGGCACCTTGCCTCTGCAAGATGAGGTGTTTGAAGCTGCAGCTGCCACCCAGTCAAAAGCTACCCCAAACCTCCAATTACATCTTCAAGCTTACATTTACACTCTGCTTTTAGTATGGGACATGACACTGGTGGGCTCTGCAGCATGAGAAGAGGGACGGAGTGAAAGGGTTGCCAGTTCCCTGAACTGCAAGAGAAGCATGGCTTTGGGTACTTGCATACTGATTAAGTTCTCAGAAACATACTTGATGGCAGAAATATGTTCATCTTATTCTCCTGACTCACCAAAGTTTCCTTTTTACCCAAAACAGTAGCAGAAATATTTGAAAGCTTTACTGTTAATTGTACCACATTTATAAATTTTACTTTAGGCAGAAAACTTGTCTAAAATATGAGCTCATTGAGTTCTCACTCTTTGCAAAGGGCAGCAGCAGTAAAGGCTGCAAGCTGGTTTATGAGGGCTTGCACCACAAGTTGAGCATTCCTGGGAAGTAGAAGACATGCAGCAAAACACAAGAGTATGTCCTAGTATGCAGCACATATGTCAAAAATGAATTCTACAAATGCACAACAGACACATGCAGCCATTATGGATTCCAAAGAGTCCTGAGGACTTTGAAACTTTCAAGCAGTCAATATTATTCACAACAACATTCATTTGGCACTGGCATTATGTACCAATATTTTAGTGTGAAGGAAATACACTAACAGTGCTGTCCAGCTAGCAGCCCTTGGGATGCTTCCTTCCACTTTTTTTCAGTGAAGAAAACAGGGCACAGTGCTTCTAACAGCAAGTACAACAAACTGACAGGTAGATGGAAGGGCTACTTGGCAGTGTGATACAGAGGTGGGCCACTCCCAGGATCAGAGTCAAGACGCTGAAGTCTGCTCCTGGTGAGAAGCATCTCCACACACCTCAGCAGCAACTGCTGCACCCCATCTGCCAGACAAAGCTCAGTGGCTGCTACTAACTGATGTGCCAAGTGGTCCATCCCTCTCAAGAGGAAAAAGCTCCAAATCTGTGCTACTCTGACAGGACACATTTCAAAGGACAGTCTGCCTCAACTGAGAGTTCAATAAAAAAAACAAAAACTGTTTAATGGAGAGAATCAAGGTCTGCTGTAATTTCAGTGGCCATAATAAAGAGCATGGACAAAAGCCAACATACACAGTAACTGTCACAGTAAATTTAAGAGCTATTGCCTAGTATGTTTAAGAGCAAAAAGTAAGCTTGCAACTGGTAGTTCAATTCCCTAAGGCTGTTGCATAACCTGCAAATACATTACAACATAAGAACAAATTAATACTGGTGATTAACCAGAAATGTAATCAGAGGATCTGGAAGTCTTCAAAATGCAGCCTGTTGCAAGCATTGTACCAAAGCATCTACCTTTCACATGGGCAAGGATGCTCACTTGTTTGCACTCAGTATCAGTCTTAAATATAAGCATGCACTTCTACACAGATTTGGAACATGTGAACTTCGTAAAAAGAGTAAGGTAGGTTACTACTTATTAGCTAGAACATATGCATATTTAGTATGATTATGCATTCAGACAGGACTATAGGGACACATGAATTGCAGTCTTGGAAAGCAACTGAAGATGATGGCAAAACGAACCAGGATAAAGCTTGTTATTATCTGCCCATTCACCCTTCCCTTACACACCAGACAGCCATGGAAAGACAACAGTTACCTGTCCTTAAAAATCAGTGATCACAAAGAAAGGACTTTTGATTAACTCTCAAGAACATACCCATTTGAGATGGTTGGATGCCAGTGAAGGGAACAGTGGCAGGTCAGAAGAGTATGTATAAACTCCATTTCTATCCTAATCCATAGTGCTCTCTCCCGTTCAACCCCTATGCCTGGAAGGGGTCTAAACAATTATGATCCACAACTCCATCACTGAAAACCTTTTCAGCCAATATTCTTACACAGCAAGCTTATGTTAGTGATCTACATCTGGTTCTAGCTGTATCAAATCATATATTGCCAAAAATCAGAAACCATTGGGAGATTTGCAATTTAACCTAGTTAAGTAGCTAATATACTGTTACTGAAGGTACTGAGTTTACCTTCAACCCCCGATTTAAAAATAACGTTGCAAAAGCATCAAGGTAGTTTTATTTAAGAATATGTCTTTAAAAGGTTCATACAATAGAAGTAGCAAACTCAATAGGCTTGTTCCTGCTATTTCGCACTTTGAACAGTACTACTTCTGTTCTCACGATGATCACCATTCAGCAACATGCTTCTATGTCCAGGCCTCCAAAAGCAGAGCACAGGGGGAAAAGGTAGAGAAAAGCCTTTTTCTTTCTATTTGTGTGTGTATATATATGCTCTTTAAACAGCCACAAACAAATCACTGCCTCCTGAAGCTAATTAGAACAAACACATCAATACTAGCCCACAGGGTCACTTATATTTTGTTCAATGCTAACTCCTAATTTGGAGTTGTTATCACCCTTGATAAAATGCTTTTACTAGGAACGTGACATGTACACAAACTTCCTTGATCATTTCCAGTAGTTGACCATTTCCTACAATTGCTGTATTTTCATAAGAACATGCTGGCTTACATCCACTACAAATGTTTGGAGGCCATTTGTACAAGTTTGTATTCAAGCTAAAGGAGGGATTCAACATTTTTAAAAGTTAAGAAGTGGATGCATACTTCATTTTAAATATGCATTTACACAAGGATTCTTCCTACCCCCCTTAAACAGTCAAGAGTATGATGTTCTTACTAGATCTAAATGTACTTATAAAGTTTAACAAAATTGCTTTTGAATCAGACTATCACTCCAAGACACAACAAAAACATTACACTTGACATCCAGGTACCCTCCTGGCTTGAGGAGTTAATTTGTTTTAGAACAACTGAATTTTCTGCGGTCTACTTTACCAAGGAGAGGATACCACGGAGAAGATACCACCTACAGAGCTCAAGCACCACAGTGAAAAGGTAGGCTAACCTGAATTTGGAACAGGTTTTTTCAGGTATAAGGTAGCAACCAAATAGTTTGGATCTCAATGAAGAATTTAATAGCTCCTCAAAAAACAGGGACCAATTAAGTTCTTTCCAGTATACTCAAGCCACTGAAGATTACTACTTAATACCTAGGGTCTACTTTTTCTGCAGTTAAAAAGTAGCTTGAGCTCAGTAACAGAGAAGACAAAATTCTTACTTCTTCACACAGTTATTTGAACTCTCCAGAAGGCGTGTCCTCTCCCTAGGAGAGGGGACAACAGTTCAGGTTTTTTAGAACAGAAATAGCAGGAGATAGTATTTGTCAACATAGTGTATATATTCTTTAGTTATAAATTTGAGGTGACTCTAGAACTTAAGACATGCTTCACTGCGAAGTTAAAATATTCCTGTATCATATTAAATCCCATTATTCCGTTCCTACTCACCTGACTTCCTATATAACACAAGCACAAAGCACTTGAATTTAACAAGCTTAAGAGCCATTTACGAACCCTACTGCACACTCACATGCCCTGAAAACACATCTTCATGTGCCAACTATATAAGCTTTACAAAATTAAAAAAGCAGGGGTTTTGCTCTGGGAGATGCAACTTTAACAAGCCTTAGAATTTCAACTTAAACTGAATTCTGCTTCCATAGTAACACACACAAGTTACAATGGCCACCCTATCCAAATAATATTTTTAAATGCTTAACACACTGACCACTGAGCACTTACAGCAGTATACAATCACTTTGAAATCTTGAAGTCCGTATTTTGATTCAGGTAAGTGTCCTGAAAACAAGTTCAGTGAATAACATTCTCAAAAAAACATGCTTAGGCAAGCTATTACGCAAAAAGTAAACTAATTGAAAGCTGAAAGGAGGGAAGGGAAAAAACCACACACTAAGGAGTTTTTTTTAAGATTTAGAGCACACCAGGAGTCTTGGCCTCTGGATCAATTTTTTTATTGTGCACTAATGAAGAATTTCCAGCAAGGCTCTATGTTGACAATGCTTCAAGCACAACTGACTCCTGCCACTCTAAGCACACACTATAGCAGTTACAAGCAGCCTTGAAACTTTACAAAATAGGACATGACAGTTAAGCCACAAGGCACCTGTCCTACACATTATCTTTCATACTACTCCTACATCGTAACACTACTTCCTATCGCTTAATTATTTTTAACCTACTATTTCAATCAAAATACCTTTATAACATACATTGTTTTAACAAGTTTTAACATACTATAGCTGAACCTGAGTTTCCCAGCATTAGGTGAAGTTTGGAAAAATTTTACTCCTGCTAAACAGTTCATGCCACTGTATTTTTCTTCAAATACTGCAAAGATCACAAAGTTCTCCTGCTTCTTACTGTTAACATTCATTAGTCTAGAAAACAGCCAAAGTGCATACTGATCAATGTAAAATACAACTGAAAGTTGATAGTTGTATTTTAACTGACGAAGAAAAAAGCAGCTTTATACAGTATCATACAGTAGCCTGACAAATACCTGGAATTTGCAAAACCCTTCTCCAGAAGGACGGTACATTTGCAGGGCTTAAACTGCTCAACCCCTGACTTTTAAGGCTCTTTATTAAATTCTGTGTTCATAAAATGTGTAAAATGTATCTAGCAGCCCAAGCAATTACATAGGGAGTTTGAGTTGTGACAGACTAGTCTACCCCTTGCATGAGAAAAGGGGACGCATTGGCTATGTACCTTCTAGTTTTAGTAGTCAGGTTAGGCTGAGGCAAGGAAGTTTCTTTAGCAGGTCAGAAGCTAGGAACAGCTATTAATGAATGTGGTACTGGAACCTCCTGCTACATACATCCTTCCTGGGTAAGGACAGGGCAGCAGGAGGAGAAGAGACTCATACCCATGACCCACAGCAGGTATCAGTGACTTGAGAGAAGAGCTACAGCATACAGCAGAGGGGACACACTGACTCAGGCCCCAGCACTGATGCAGACCTGAGTGTCTACCAGAGTCTCGAGAGATACCATTCCTCCTTCCCCTTACACTGACATGTATAGCATGTTCTTTGCCTACTGCAATGAATCCTGTGCAAGCCCCACCATATCCTTTTGGAAATAAAAGCAAATCCTATTTACTGATCAAAGCAGTTACATAAAAAGGCAGTTACACACAAAAAAATCTGCGCGTAAAATTTTAACTCTGATATTTCTGCTTAAGACAAACTATGTAATGATACCTGGAGTGCTGGGGTATTTCAAACACTGAAAGAATTTAACAATTTTTAACAGGCCTTCAAAATAATTGAACATTTTACCCCAATGCATCATGAAAATAGACACACCTTTGTGCTAGAGATACTTCACTTTCACACATTCTATTGATGTGAGCAAAAGGCACTTTTTTTGTATCCCCCTGAGATGATCTCTCTCCGTTTTTAGAGGAAAATGAACACTACTAAGGGTTCGCACCTACACAGGAAGAACTGATCTTTTGAGGTACTAAGAATGCCTGTGTTCAGCTACTCTACAGTAGTTGTCCATCAAAACCCACACCCTTCCACATCTGATAATTGTGCTACACAGCAAGCCTCAACTTGGCTCACTCATATATGTGTGGCCTTGCTACAACTTGTCCACTTAAGATAATGGGTTGTCAAATTGAAAGTATGATTAGGGGAAGAGACCAAGTTTCCTCTGGTGATACTGCACAATCATTCATGTGAAAGAATGTTAGTGTCGTTTTCAAATTAAAACGGAGGGTGTTTCCCTACTACAGGAGAAAGATGTTTGACAGTCTAAAGATATCTTTTGTCAATTTGTCCTGTATACCTGGCAATAATTAAGCACAACGCAATTAAACACAAGTTCAGTTCAGTTTCATGCAGCTGGAAGTAATGGTCCCACGCCATAAGATGACAAATTTGTCCAAGAAGTTACCATAAGTTAAGTAAATTGATGCTCCCTTCTTCCCCAGTTTCTGAAATATGCTTCCCTACCATCCTTCTTGATAATGCCTAGAAGAAAGGATTATGCATCAAAAGATATAAAATTAACTAGCAAAAGTATTAGCTCTGAAGTGTTTTAGTTACATTAAACTATTCATTGAAATTATGTTTTAGTTTAGATCGGTTTATCAGTTTCCATACATAATTTGATCACTTTGGTACTTTGACATTTGCCTGAAGTTTACAACCTTGCCACATTAATAATGAAGTTATCAGCACATCAAACCCCAGTGTTGGACCCTTAGCATGCAGCTGCAGCAAGCAGAAACAATTTCATCTTCAGAACTGAGGATGTCCCTGCTGTTTTCTCAAAGTTATGTAAAGGCAGTTAAAAAAACTGGAAATACTATTAAGCATACATCCAGATTGATGGAACAGTCATTTCAAAGTGCACTGAATGAATGGATTTAGTTTTTTTTTTTAATTACTGCAAGTTCAAGATTCTTAGAAAAGGCTGTTAGGTGGATGAAGCATCAGAAATCAGTATTGCAGCTTAAACAGTAATGAAAAGCTACCTAGGCTTGCATTTCATACAGAATGCTGCAATTGAGACTCCAAAGACTCTTCGGCTAAGACAAGCTCTTCACATTTTTGCAGTTTTACTGTTAAAAGTCAAAGTACTAGTTTAGCCATTACAGGTTTATCAAAGATACACTGTCAGCAAGATACATCTTTTGACCTCGCAAAATTATGCTTAATACAAAAAGACATATCTACTACTTATCCCACTGATGACTTTTACTAGAAATTATATTTCACCTCAGATTGCCTTCTACTACACACCAGAGTTGAGAACTCCTGTTCAGGAGATGCATTTTGTTCTCCATCACTTCATTATTACAACAGATCTAATCTCCAAGGTACCATCTTATTTGCTAGTTAATGCAAATATTTACTTAAACTATTTAATTGCATGTTTAAACTAGACAGGTGACACTTGATCAAAGTATTTTCCTGAAAGTCAGATACACAATGTAGCAGATGGGTTCACGTTGCAAAGCAACCTCAAAAATCTATGGTGTCATTTCCAGTACTGGGAAGAGTGCAGAGAAACTACAGCCGTGACAACAGCTAGTCACCTACAAAAAAGCTGTTAACACCTCCTGGTATCAAAACAACATATATAAGTCCTAACTGTGTTGCCCAAACACAAGTAGTATTTTTCAACCCAAACTGATCTTGATCTCCGAAGAGCAAATTTGAAATCAGCTCCTTCTGTTACACATACATAAAAAGAAATTAGAGAATTATACAAATAACTCATTTTCTGGTCTCTCCTTGTACAGAAAGGTGGGCAACTCCCAACAACTAGGTAAGGAAGCTACTAGCAAGATCTGAAAGACCTTTAGTCTCATTTACTCCTTGTTTTCTTTTATACAGACTTGCCTGGAAATGACCATGTTGATCTATGCTATAAATAACTTCAACAAAAATTTAATCTTTTGCTTCAAAATGCACAGTAAGAGGCTCATTCATCTGACCACTTAATTACTGGGAAATCCCCACATGGATTCCAGAAACACTTGAAATCCTAACCAATGGACTGCATACTAGAACTGGGTGTCCTTGATGCTCTCTCCCTTCCACCACACCAAAAAACCCCCCAAACTTTAGAGGCTTTCTTGATACTTTCTACTTCCAGATAATTCTTCTAAAGTACTGAAAAGATTCCCCTTGCTCTTTGCAAACTTAAACCATTCTCATTTTAAAATGGAAATTCCCCTTCACACATACATATAAGTCTTCACCCCTGTAAATTTTAGCAACAAAAAGTCATTTCATGTCAGGGCTGCAGCTGCATTTATTGTAAGCCAATTTTATTTTTTCACCAAAAATCCACAGCAGTCATTTGTAACTGTAAGACTAAAGTTTGAAGCAAGTTGCTTTCTCTAATGTGTTTATGCATCACACTGAATTCAAAAAGTCTTTCTGAACATCAAAAACCTCACAGGAGTTTTCTGCACTCATCCAACTAAAATCTAGGACCTCCTTATCTTCTTTCTGTGTGTACTGCTCTCACAGGAAGCTTCTTGGGTGGAGACTTGAAAAAGTTCTAAAAAGTCTCTGAACTGTATCTGATTTACTAGTACTAGTTCAGCTTTCTTACACATGCCCATTTCTGCTGTACAAAGAAGCAGGCCTAAACCAGAATATGGTTCCAAAGAAAAACCTCAGCCCTGGCACATCTTCAGCCCCTTAGAGCTGAAGAGATCACACACCCCACTCAGCACCGCGATTAATTACAACTCTTAACATATTCTACTTACCCATGTTGACATAATCAAAGCAGATTAAAACATTTTTCCAGAAGCAAGACAGGCAAGGCAGCTAAACGACCAGACTTCAGTCTAAAGGGGCCCATAACAACAGCATGACACAACTAGTCTTGGAAGTTACACCTTATCCCAAAAGGAAAAGGGTTAGTTCTTCAAAACCACGCTATGACATACTGCTTGGCATAAAAACTGAAGATATAGTCTGTAATAAAAGCCCTAATAGCAACAAACTTAAGCTGCCTATAAAAAATAATCTAAGCATTGAATTTCAATTGCTTACTCTACAAAACTACAGAGAAAAACAAGTCCAAAGAAGAATAATTCTTTCTTAAGCATTCTCCTCAACATCCATCCAGTGGTCATCATGATCAGATAGGTTTATAAGAACTACAGCTCTTCTAGTTGTACGTACTTAACAGCACTGCCATGTTTACCTCAAGTGTGGCCCAAACCTGCTCTCAATTCTTACACTATCTACTTCAATGACCAGCTAAAACATCATACATTAGTTTTGTCAGACATAGTGCAGCAATACTAAGAACCTCATATAGAAGTGAGACCTAATCAGCATCAAAAAAAATGCACAATGATGGAGGTGACCACCTGTAGACAATGCACCTAAAGACTGGTTAAAAGGGGAAAAAAAATGCCCTGAAGAGTACATCATACTAACACACTTCACTAGTTGAAGTTGGGTGGCATCAGCCACATAAGGGAAGGCTGGAATACTCAAGAACTTGATTGAAATGATATCATGGGCACATTTATAGAAAAGCACAAGGACACACTATCAAACTGCATCATGAGGAATTCATCAGTTGGAAGGGTCAGAGGAGGACAAGAAAAACAAGTGACTGCAGTCACCAACACAATACAGCCATAAAAGGAGACAGAATAAAGCAAAAGCAGTCTCAAAGCAGAAAAAATATCACCATATTTCAAGAAAGGAGTCGGAGGTAGGAAAGGTTCACAGAAAGGCTTCGAAGAGCCTGGTTTACTTAGCATGGGGAAAAGGACAATCAGCAATAACCATTCTCTAGATCTGCATGCTGTAGAGGGATCAATTGAAAAGGAAGAGCTACAGAACCATCTCCAGAGTACATACTCACATAAGGACAATTGATAAAATCAGCCAGGAATAAGTTTAAGGGATCGCTCCAACAACGTTATGTTAGAAAACCAGTAGGAAGAATAAGTCAACCATGTTGGGAATGAACAATAAAATCCAGTTCCAGTTAAAAGCCATGTTAGGTGGTGCTTACGTGCTAATCTTGGAGAAACAAGACACATCAACCTCTGCTTTATTCATTTGCCTTTTGCAGTAAATTGAAGCCTAGGAACCTGTGTAATCTCTTTCAACAACAGACATAAGCTTGGCTGTACATCTGACAGCTATTACTTTTAGGAGATTTTGATGTTTCTACAGTACTTAAGCCTAACCAAGAAGGTTGCGGAAGAGAAACTAGTAGGGTGGGGAGTGTTACACAAGAACAAGCTTGTCAAATCTCAGAATATATTTTAATAGGCCACAAAAAAATATTTTGAACACAAGTTGGTCAGTGAAGGGTGAAAGCAGCCTAGTACAAAATGAAATATTTTAAGAGCTGTACCTTAAGTACAATAAAATAACAAGGAACCAACATTTAAACAGCCTTTGTGACAGATGAGCAGATTTCTTTTTAGAAAAAAATCAACCTGTCCCAAGTTTTCTTCAACCATATGGAGTACAGCAAGAGGAGAAAACTAATAACACAAATGAAGTAACTAGGAACTAGTGTTTAGTTGATCAACAAGCTTCATAAAGGAAGGAAAATGTACCAGAAGACACAAGGAGAGAAGAGGCATCACTCAGTCATTCATGCATACTCAACTCTAAGAAACAGTCCAGATCTTACTGGTTTTCAGGCTTCCAACACCTAAAATTTAAATTGAAGTAGTAAAAAAACCTCAGACACTACAGTCTAAAAGGTAGTGGTTTTTGAAAAACAATTAAACAAATTAGTGATACTCAAGCCCTTTACCTTACTTAGGGACAGAAGTATCATCCTATGCCTTACTCTATGCACACAAAGCCTTTTCAGATGGAGGGGAAAAATATATTGAAGTAGGTATGAATCACATTAAAGAATTTAAATACTACACATCAATTTCAGATCAGCTGAAGAGGAAGGTGCTTTAATGCAGAGGGAGTTAACAACAGCATTCATAGTTTGCTAACAGTTCCACTGAGGTTTGTTCTTACAGATTAGAGGTTATTACAAATATGACTGTTTGCTAAAAACGCATTTCAACATCCTGCCATTCCTCTTCATTTCCTTCTCTGTAATCCTCTGTTCTACAGTTTCCAAGCATGAACTTCAAGGATCAAATTATTTCTGCTGTAACTTGAAGGTAAAACTACTAATATGCATTACAAACTGTATTATCACAAAACTCAGCCCCCACTCTGAATGGATATACATCAAATGATCCCCCATGGAAGGAACAATATGAAGTCTGTTTCATAATAAGGGAAGGACTTTACCACAACAGGACAAAGAAAAACCAACAAAAACTGAGTACAACAGCAGCTAAAGCAGCCAAGCAGGATTGTTTGCAATATTTCCTGTAAGATACCAAAGCAAAAAGAGGTCATTTTTTAAAAATAAACAGAGGAGAAATTCAGAGTGTCCCAAACCTGTCACTCATTATGCTCTGTAGACAGAATGTTATAGCATTCCTTTGAATCTCTTTCCTATTTAGGTCACAGTTCCTGCTACTCCTACAAGTTACTGTGGTACTCTGACTGGGACAGAAAAAACACCTCACATTGTCACTATTAGTCACAGTAAACGTGGTAACATTTTGTACATATTGATTTTGTAAATATTGATTTTCGCTCTGTATGACTGGCAACTACTACTAGTACATCACTACTTCAGTGAACATGAATCTGAATTGAAGTTATTTTGCAGGTGCACAAGGAACTCTCCAGGTAGAGGATCCAGCATGCATCAGTATACTCATACCTGAAGGAGAAATACCATTTTGTGCTTAAAAAGTCATTGGAAACCGGAGTCCATCTCAAAAACGTCAGTCTTACAAATAGTGCTGCTCAAGGAAATAATAATTGGAAGAGACAGGCATTGAGAGCTATTCATAGACCTAGAGCATAAAATAAAAAGGCTGCAGAAGACAGATTCCTTCCTTCCCGCCTCAAATGCCAGCACCCCATCCTGAAGTACAAAAGTATGCTTTTTTTAACCCATAGCTTCAAGGCACTAACTGCCAGATTGTCAAACTGCTGACAGTGGTAAAGAAAAAAAGATATCCCCAAATTCTGTTTGGGAACAGAACTTTTGGGAAGTTTTCACCCTTTTGTCACCATCATCTGGTTGCTGACTGTGTCATACATCCTACTTGTGAGACTTGTATCATAGCTCCCCAGAGGTCTTCATATTTTTCAGAATATGCACTAAGACAGAAAAAGCCAGAACCATGCTAAGTGGATTACAATTCAATATGGTAACGTTAAAGATTCTGAACCACAGCTGCTGTGGAAGTAGGTTCACTAAAAAATACAAGCCATAACGAGTGCTATTTCAATAAGTGATAATCATACTTCAATACAGATGATCACATCTGAGCCAATTTGGATACTGGAAGATGACCCTTTTGTTACAACAGTAGTGTCTGAGAAGGAACTGTGGTTAGGGATATTGAGGGAGTTCACATGGCTTTACTCCCTGGTCTGACCCTGAAACATGCTATGGCTACACTTGAGCCATCCAGCAAGTGTCAGGGCCACGAGATCCCAAGCCTAACTAGTCAGGGAAGAGTTCAGTAATCTGCATAAGGCAGCTTCTACAGTAGCCCAAGATGATCTCAGTGTATTTATGTAGGAACTGGAGATACTACCATCAGTTGGTCATGCTATCACACAAAAGATCAAAGAGAACTCAGTTCTACTGGATCTTTCTGGTAGAAGGTATAGAATGATTCTTACTGCCACAGTGAAAGTGGAGCAGGATGTAGCGATGCTCAACACCAGGAGGCACAGCTGATTTTCTGGACAGTTATTCTCTACAAAGGAATCCAAACAAGATTTTGAAACCAGACCAAAGAACTTGAAAAATCCCTAAACAGAAAGCAGCAAAGCAAGGCAGAGCAAAGATTACTCAGAGCAAAGCCAAAAGGGACTTACAGAACAGTAATATACAAGAAGCAGAACCTGAAGAGTAGCAAGCTGTGTAAACTACTTAATTCAGCACATGCCCTAGTCTCACAGTAATATAAGAAGAATTATTCCTCCTTCCAACATTCACTTCCTTCCTTTGGAGGGAGGACAACAGAGCTTACAGCAGCAATTAATAGTCCATAGCTTCCTTATAAAACTTAAGCACATGCAGGCACACACAGATCCAGTAATGGGGAAAGAAACTGGCAACACTTTGGAGGAAAAAAGTTTTTAGACCATGTGGAATTAGTCAGAAAACATCATGCTGGCTTGCCAATTTCCAATAAACACAGACATGTATTTTGTAAGGTCGCTTAACTGTCATTTGACAAAAATGTTGATTCCCAGTAGAACAGTTCCATATTTTAGGTTTATATCATGTAAGATTCATCCCGAAAGAAAGACTTGCATGCCTACAGGAAGGTTTGCTTTCTCAAGGTCTGTTACTGAAGGAGCTTTCTAAGTTCAAGTAGCTACACTTAAAATTTTTTTAGAACACAGCTGGCCAGAACAGCATCCAAATTCAACGGTAACAGAGGCAGAGACTAGAGGCTCTCCAAACCATGTGTCAAACCAGTCTAACCTCTTCAGGCAACAATGTTCAAGGTAAGAAAAACAGTAATCTGTCTCAAAAATAACTAGGTCAAGAAAACTCTCTGCTGTGGTTAGAAATAAACACAAGGCCACTTCTTAAACTTTATGACCTGTACAACTCTGCTTTGGAATGTAGTTATCAGTTATGTTTCAGTACAGAAAACAAATCTGTTCTTGACAGCAAGATCATTTAGGGTGCAAGACTGGGAAAAAAAATGTTCCCCTCTAATACTGCTCAACCTCACAAGCTATTTCTAACAAATTAAGGACTTCATTAATTAGCAATTAAAGCTATAACTAAAGGAGCTTTTTCCTCATAATGAAGGGGGGAATTACATAAGATCTGGATTATCCAAGATCTGAAGCATCTGAAACGAAGCCCTAGATGGACAGCAATTCCACCCCTCCACCTCCCTCCTTTTTTAAAAAAAAGATGTTACTTAGGTAATTCATCTGGTTTGTGGCAGGAAGAGGTAAAGGCATCAAATTTAAGACTTGCATTATCTCCAACAACTTGGCAAACTATAGGCTCATCTTCAGGTATTTGTACTAACACCATAAAACAAGTCTAGTTAACTGGGCCTGTTTATTAAAACAGGCTTAGAAAAATTAAGAGCAAGTTAAAATTCAAGCCTGGCAAAGGCTGAAGGTATTAGGACAGCACCTGCTGGTCCTGCCTGAAGGATCTGTCATTGATATCAACATTTGTTCCCGTAAGTCTGAGACCACATAACAAGCCTCAGATGTGCCCTACAGCTCTTTCACTCTCCTGCTCTAAGACACCTAGACACCTACTTTGAAAGCCCTTCCTTCTCAAAATGGCTGTTCCTTGGAAAACTTACATACATTAACAGCTTTGGTGTCAAAATTTCTTCATCAGTAACAGAAGACTACGAAGGAATTTTACTAGTTTTATACCACCCACAGAGCTATACACGAAGAACATCTGAATCCAGGCTATTTCAGTACATCTGAAGACCAGTCATGTTCAGCAGAGACATTAAGTGCTATAGGCAAGACTCCCCATTTAACAGAACACCTGAGCTCTGATGGTTAAGAACCCCAGGCTACTCAAAAGCAGCCCAATACTGCCAACTGGAAACTTCTAGCCTGCTGAAATAATTATTTGTAATACTTTTAAACTAAGCTAAAGCTACATAAAAGTTAATTATCTCAAAAATAATTAGGTGACCCCAACTCTACTTCAAGTTTAAAATAATCTTTACTATATGAAGCATACTTCTGATCATCTAAAATACAAAGCTAGTGTTACTTGCACACCAATACAGGCAAAAATGTATCACTTGTCTCTCAAACTATAATTATTTTTTAATAGATTAATCTCTGCTGCCCTGGAATAAACTCACAAGAACTAAATGAACAAAAAACTCAAAAGGTAATCCTGTGAAGAGCAATTCACATTGCTTTTGTACCATGATATAAAAAGCTGGCATTTAAAGGCTTCATATATTACACCAAATTATATTCTGAGTAGAAAAGGTTTCTCCAAACCATCCCACTAAAAGGCAAAAATACCTGTCAGGTACTAAAGCTTAGCAGGAGCAGGACACTAATTATCTATTACTCATTAGTCATCCCACAAATCTGTTATTGCTTCCTCATATGGAAAGTTCTTAAGGACTGTCATATTCTGAAGCTTGGTAGTCAGAAGATGACTCACTTGCTTTGAGACAAAACATTATTACTAAAATATAATGCCTGTTTCATACAGACATTGTAATCACCATTGTATTTGAAAGAGGAAAACAAGGAAAAGGAATTCAGCTTTCCTTCCCTAGTTCTCCTCATACAAAACTCAAACCACAGGGGTGGCAAGGGGAAGGGAGTGGGGAAGGGGAAAAACAAATACTAAGGTGGTTTCTATAATCAAAAACTCCATAATTTCTAAGCAGACTAAATGACTGCATAACACTAACATGCTACAGGATGACCACAGGAAAGCACAGCTTCAGAAAAGATAATGCATTATCACCAATGCCTTGCACACTGTGATTTGCTTAAGGACGTCATTAAAATACTTCAATACTTATGTTAGTATTTGGAGAACCAAACTTAAAATTACACAAGAGTGGATGTGAAAAGAATGAAGTGTTCTACAGTTAGCACATCTTCATCTACGTGACAAAATAAACAGAAGAAAACTAAAGTGATGAAGGAGGATCTGCAATTCAGAAAAAGATGTTTTAACACAGTTTAACTTTTTTTCTATAGAACTTTTTGGGAAAAATTAATTCGAGTTCCAAATAAGCACTCTGTTGAACAGGGCAGGGAGGACTGTCAATCTCAATTATATCCCTGATTCAAAAAAGAACGTGGAAAAGTTGACAAGTAGTTTCAACATCTCATTTTGTATTTGATTAAGGATACCCTTTTACCCAGCTGTATTCAACTATTTCTGAACTGTAAAGTTCAAGAAACTGATACAGCAAACATTAAATGCTTCTAGATGCTTCTACTTTATGAAAAAAATCATTGCTTTTATATAGGAAAATAAGAAATACTGAAAGTCTTGAAAGCCAGGCATCCTTTCCAGTTTCATTTGTTGGACTCGACATGTATCATCAAGCAAATAAGATCCAAACTCATCAACCCAGTCAGCCACTAAACTGTCTCCTACATCTTGCTTTTGTAATAATTGCACTCTTAACTTAGCATTGTTTTGCCAGGAAACCCTTACATCTTACACAATCAACTATACATATTGCAAGCATAAAGGTTCACGCAGACTGTTCAAAAGGAAAGTTAATTCTACAGGGCAGCGTCTCCAACAATTAAACCCAGAGCATTTTTTCCCCATTTTGAGCAGAGTTGCATGTTACTTATATCCACTTGGATAAAGCCCAGAAGTTTTACATGAAAAGCTCAGACAAGTCAGTTAAGTAGCTACACACCATAGCACCATCTGGTATCCTAAGTCTTATGAGATTCATTGTCAAATTAAGTTATAAGCTGACCTGCCTTTCTTATAGCCAAATTCTGGAAAGGTTTACACAATGTTTACCTCTCCCTGAAAGAATGGTATAATCCAGTATCTTACTTCATTTTAGGAATATCGACTCTTCTCACTTCCACAAGAATTCATCACAGCACACTAAAGAACTAGAAACCATACTTAAGTCTCTGCACCTCCCCACCAACATTAAAAGCTCCCAACATTCGCTTCCCAACCTGCCCTCTGAAGTTAGTCACGGCACAAATGTTGTCTTTAGGGAATGCTGCTACAACATTTTGGTGAAAGACTCAGTACAAGAGTAATTCTGATTTGACCTGGCACAGTGTCTAAACCTATTCCAAGAAGTTAAAACCTAAGATTTATTATGTTGCTTTGTTAGTTATTAAGCGTAATACCCAGAATTTAATAATGATAAACAACTCAAATTTTTCATGTACTTCACAATAAAAGCCATTGGGGAAGGGATGGGGAGAACTTTGCTTATAGAAAATGAACATCAGTTTTCAAACACCACAGTGTTAGTAAGAATTATGTAATTATAGATAAGCCTTTTAGTTGATGTTAACAAAGTCACTCCTGAAATAGAATAATTCAGAGACTTCCCACATTACTTTCACACAACAGATGTGCAGCTCATCTATTCAGGTTTAGGAGGATGAAAGTCATACAACTATGCCTGAAATGACAAAATCCAACTGACTGTCAGATAGTAACATAAAGCCCAGTGGAAAATATAGTTTTCTAACAAGGTTAAAAAGCTGCCTTTAAACTTAAGCTAACTACTTATGCCACAAATGCATACTCTATAAAAATAGTTTAATACCTCCCTGAAAATACTATTGCTATTTAAGCAAGTTCCTTCTCAAGCAATAGACACAACAAGGGACAAGCACTGGATGCTACACATGATTTAGAAGTTAAGAATGCTAACAAGTACAGGCATATTTAAGATATAGGAACAAATTTCTAGTTCATGTATTTGAATTCAAAAGACCCAACATATCACACCCCAAGCAGAAGCGCAGAGCTAGCAGAGGGAATAGCTTGCCTTCCTCAAGTCAGAAATCAGCATTAGCTTTTATGCGTCAAGTTGGTGCTCCTTCCCCTTGGGAATCTTGTTTGAGAAGAAAACACCATTTGAGCTAGACACCTCCCCATATAACCTCCCCCTGCACTGATTTATAACAGCATAGAATAAAGCTGTGTTGGTTTCTGGTTTTTTGTTTTTATTCTGGTGTTTTGTTTTTTTAAAAAATATGTTAGGACTTTAAGCCCACTTGTTAACTATGATTATCTTCACTGCAAATCACAGGAATACAGGTTTTTTGTTCTGATATAATACAGGTTACAAAAGAAACTATTCCTTGAGTTTTGGAAATAGAAGTTGATTTTTTTAACTTAAGAACTTCAACATAGGAAGTAACATCTGTATAACAAGTCACAAACAATAAATAAAACTTCAGATGACTGAAAAGGTTCATCACTTTCTACAAGATCGTCATTTTGGTTAACCTGTTTTACTGGAGTACTTTGAAGAGCTTCAGACATAACTGTTAGCAAAAGGAATAGTCTAAATATTTGACTGGATCCAGCTGAACTCTTTAGCTGGCCCTACTCAAGTCTTCAGAAAGATCTGCAAGAAGCCATAAATCTTCAACTATTATTTTTCACAGCAAGAACTACCGTTCATGTGTAATTCCAGGCAGAAAGCACAATCATTCCTAACATTTTCACAAAACAAAAAGGAATAAGTGGATACAGATTCCTAGTCTCTAGACACCATCCTTAATATTTCCTATCCCTTCTCCCGCTCCTGCTGAAGTTGCTTTCAAAAAAAGACTAAGGGAGCTCATACGTTTTCACTAACTAGAGGACCAGGAAGTTCAATTTAAAGTTTTATTTCCATAAAATATTATCATAGCAGTAGGAAAGAGATCCCAAAATACATGCCACTATCTTAAGTGAGTCTGAATGAGTTTTATAGCTTAAGCGAAACTGCCTTTGCTTCCCACAAAAGGCTCTTTATCTGCTAAAGAAACCACATCCCTGGAGGCATTTAAAAGGCTACAGTGGACGAGTACTAAAAAAAAATATATACTGTGGGAAGTAATCATGCATCAACAGGATGATTTAAAATATCTTTCTCACCCATGATTTCCACAACTGGTTTTTAAGCAGATAGTAAGCCAAATGTAAGTAGTCACTCACACAAACTTCAACTCAAACTGCTGTACGTTATTTTTCATTTAATTTGAGGATATGGGAGGCATAATCACACTACATAGTAGATGCATATTGCTCAGCTTCAAAGAAGCCAATTTAACCTACAATCCAAGTCAAACATACTTGCAAGTTTATTAGACATTGATATCCAGAGACAGGTGTAAAGAGTTCAAGAATATCTGTGCTGTTTCACCAATGCCAGTGGTGCTGGGACTGTAACTGGCTATCACTGAAGTTTTCTCAAAAAGTCTCTCCCTTTCATAAAAGGGGCATCTCAGATTGTTCCAACCTTCTACATACCTGCTCCTTTCCAAAGAGAAGTTCTGCCAAATCTTAGCAATTCTCTACTTTCTAAACTAATTTGCAAAGAATAAATATAATAGTTTGACCAATCTCTAGCAGATCAAAGTTGACTTGCATTTCATTATTCAAAATCCTGCAGGTATAGCAGTAGCTTATTTTCACTCTGTTGAAGCTTAGAAAGCTTACGAGCATCCTGCTGTATCCACTTCCATTCAGACATTTGTTCTCCAAGCCATAAGGTTGCCCTTAAAGAAAACACACTTACACTTCGTAAACGCTGATGTCTTTGGCCTCTTGCATGTAGGGGTACATTGTATAGGCAAATAGTAGAAACATTTTCCTTGAGGTCCACTGCTATTTCTTTTCAGCTATAAGTTAAATTTATGTCTAGAATTACACAAAGTGGATTTAAACCACTGAATTAAAATATTGACATCCAGCTCCCTTCCTCTGAACAAGAGCATTGACTACTGAGCTTAAATTGCTTCATGCCTTTTGAAATACAAATCATGTTATCTTTTCCTTTCTTGTTTTATGATCACTTACAAAAATTACTACCATGGGAAGAAAAAAAAAAAAAATCAACCACCACTCCAGAACTGGTTTTCAAAACAAAGGTAGGCCATGATTAGCCCTGATTTTCAAGTGAAGTTAAAGGCTCCCCTAGGAATAGACATTAAATTTTCAAACAAGAACCAAAATTCTGTCCCTGGCTCAATTGCTTCATTCATAGCTGGTTTTTTTGTCCTTATACAAAGAGAAGCTACAAGTAAATTAACTAATGTCACACTTTTGCAAACCTTTTATTGATCCCAATCAACCTCAGTCCAATCCTACACTACATATAGTTCATCGGTATTTTATTTTCCACAGACCATATTCCAAACACACAAGGGAATCAAGGGCACTCTGAAGCAGAAGATATCTCCATACAGTGGAAGGACACAAACTCATATAAATACTTGGGTTAAAAGGGACCTTAAAGACTATCTAGTTCCAACCCCCCTGCCATGGGCAGGGACACCTTCCACCCCTTCGACTAGCCCAGGTTGCTCAAAGCCCCATCCAACCTGGCTTTGAACACTGCCAGGGAGGGGGCAGCCACAGCTTCTCTGGGGAACCTGTTCCCATGTTTCATCACTGTCACAGTGAAGAATTTCTTCCTTGTATCTTATCTAAAACTACTCTTTCAGTTTAAAACTGTTAACCCTCATCCTACCCCTACACCCCCCATTAAAGGGACCCTCCCCATCTTTCCCATAGCCCCCTTTAAGTACTGGAAGGCTGCTGTAAGGTCTCCCCAGAGCCTTCTCTTCTCCAGGCTGAACAACCCCAATTCTCTCAGCCTGTCCTCACAGGGGAGGTGCTCCAGTCCCCTGAGCATCTTCGTGGCCTCCTCTAGACCCACTCGAGCAGCTCCATGTCCTTCTGATGTTGGGGGCCCCAGAGCAGGACACAGTACTCCAGGTAGAGTCTCATAAGAGCAAAGGGGGAGAATCCCCTCTCTTGACCAGCTGGTCACACTTCTGTTGATGCAGCCCAGGATACAGTTGGGCTTCTGAGCTGCAAGCTCACACTGTTGGCTCAGTCAGTTTTTTCATCCACTAATACCCCCAAATCCTTCTCCTCAGGGCTGCTCTCAATCCACTCATCTCCCAGGCTGTATTTATACTTGGGATTGCCTCTACCCATGTGCAGGACCTTGAACTTGGCCTTGTTGAACTTCATGAGGTCTACAGTCTATCTTAGAAACAGTAGTGTACATCAATGTATCACTGAACTGCAAAGTGTCATCCACACGTAGAAAAAAAAAAAATCAGACCGATATTCTGACCAAGAGATGCTGTACTACATTTTCATCCAAGAGTACCACAAGAGCTTAAGTGATTAAGGCTTGCAATTGTATTAAATATCTTCCCCAAATCACACTACACAAGCGTAGTGTGCTAGGCAGTGAACAGCCTTTGCTGACTTCACTGTATCCACAAGCAGAAAATACGTCTACCCCAAATAACCTGTTTGTTCCCATTTTGACAGGAGGCTATAAGAGACGAGCTTTACATAAGCATCTCAAACTATTTAAAGTAACATGCTTACTATACAGAGAACACAATCTGAATGAACTTCATGAGTCGGTACTTAACCTACTTTAGCCAGTCCAAGCTTGATTCACAGTTACCCTGCTAGCACTGTAAGAGACTCTTGATATCACTTCATCTTGGATATGCTAAAACAGCAGCCTGGGAGAAGGCCTAATGCAAGTGAGCAGCTACTTCACTACGCTACTCATGTGTATGATACTGTCTTTTCTATAACTGAGTTCTACTTAAAGCAATGACTGCCTGTGCAGCTTGGGAACATTAATGCCCTTTGTTCTAGCATAATCAAAGTGAACAAATCTACTGTAGCTGTGCCTAACAGGGCATACACAGAAATTTTCCAGACAACAAGAATTCAAAGAATCAAGAAGAATGCTTCAGAGCTTATTTTGCTTAAACTTAGTTGAGGCCACAGTATGGCTAAATCATTTATCTGGCCATATACAGACCATTACAGTGATCTCAGAGAAATAAGACAAAATGAATGCCTAATAGTTCTCATATAGCAACCACAAGTTTGGTTACCCTGGTTTAAATACTTAAAGACAATTAGTATCACATCTCACCCCTGTATTTACTCACACTGGGTCCTGCAAACTGGTCCACACAAAGTAAAAATCAAGTAAGCAGCTGCAGTGATTCCACAAGACAAACAGGAGTTAGTAAGAAAGTCTCTGAAGGAGAAGTTAACAGTTATCTGACCCAGGTTCAATCACAGCACTCCTGATATGTTCTGCTCTTCATAAAATACTGCCTTCCCATCACACCCTTCAGGAAAATATATCCACCCCCACCATTCATCCCTACTTTATGTACATTTTTAAACTGCTGTGGAAATCACTATCAACTAGGCCTTCTGCTTATCCTCAAACTTAAGCAATACTAGCTTTGCTGTTTTGGCCAGAGTTGACTAGTCGTTATGATTCAGATGCTACCTTCTGTGAGAAGCCCTCCTTACTATATAGATCAGGAAGCCACTGTGTCACTGTGACCTGAAGCATAGAGTCAATAATCATAAAGCAAAGACAATTTAAATTCAATTTACTTTAAGGATCAAAGCCATCCAAGTGTTTTGCCGATTCAAGACTTTGAACTCCAAGAAAATAAATCAAGCATTCAAGCATTTGGAGAAGGTGATGAACAGAGTTTACAAAAATTAAACTGTTGTGAACTATTGTGGAAGTCCAAGATGAAGGGTTAAAAACCAGATCATCAACAGAAAATAGAACAGTAGTTGTCAGAGTTTGAACCACTGATTCAGACTTTGAAGTCCCCAAGTTGCATGCTGGTAGAAGCCAGGCCATCATGCTGGAGGAAGTATCCCATTGCACATTCATTGTTCCTGCATGCCTCAAAGCAGCTGTTCTGTCAGGCACGGTGCCAGCCTGCACAGAGCTTGGCTTGACCCGGTGTGGCACTCAGGGTCTCTCTCTGTACCAAGAAAATCCACTAGTATAAAATCCAGATGACTTTAAAATATTTCTAAGAAGGCAGAAGAACCCTGTGCTAGAAATAACTTCAGTCCCTGACTTCCTTCACTGTTTAGAGACCCTTAAAACTTTTCATTGTGTTGTCTGATCTAATGTTAATGCATCAGATACCATAGGACTGAATAATTGAAACTACTCCTTACTTGCATGAAGTCAGCTATTTTGTATTAATTAAACAGACCAAAGATGGTTTCAGAAAACATGTTAAAGAAGTTTTGAGTTTAAGCATGATGCCAAGATTTTCCTTTTTTCCTGCAACTCCACACCCCAGCATTGGGGGAGGAGTAGCACAAGAATGTTAGACACCAGAAGGACTTCAACTACAGTGTGTTGTTTGATCTGAAACAGAATTAAAACTCACTGTCACAATAAAGCTTGCTTACACACTGAAAAACATGTGCAACCTCTTGGCTGTTCTTTACTTGTCACACCTCAGGACTGACGTAATTCATGAAGCAGAACATTTGAAAAAGCTCAGCAGTTTCCTCCTCTTGTCAGTGAGGAAACGTTTCTATCCTACTACTGCAGTTACCAGTCTAAATGCTACATTTACTTGTTTTGTGGCAGTTTGATAGAGCTTATTAGCTGCAGAAGAGCACAAGTTCAAAGACGCTCTTTGCCACGCACAGTCATCTTGAAATACCAAGGTGATCAGAAGCCTGCTGCAGTGAAGGAAGACCAACACCCCTCACCAGCAACAGCTTCTTATTTGGGTGGTTGTGAAGAAATACTAAGTAGGCATAGATACTGTATTCTGCTGTTCTACAACTCATACAGCTAATCTTGCATACATAACTGAACAGGAGAAAGTAATTTTGAATCCTTAGGGGCTGAAAACAGCTATCATATTTTGTTATCTTTTCCTACAGTCTTTTCCACTTGTTTTTACAGCTGTCTTCATGTTCTAGAAGGTCTGAAGTTTCACAAGTTTGTATTTCAGCTTCAAGTCCAGAAAAAGATCCTTCCAGAATTTAGCACTATGTGACAGCTAAACGGTGTACAGCAGTTCGCCTGATCATTTCATTCTACTTCTACATGTGAATTACTCATTTTACTGAACATTAATGTAGCATTTTCCAGATATATATAACATAGTATAACAGCAAATTGAAGATATAACATACTCTTTTCCAAGAGGGCATAAAATCCAAAACAGAGGGGGAGTAGTAAAGTGTGAAGGTCTGTGGAAGAAAAAAATAAAATCAAAGTATATAGAAAAAAACAGTTTATGTTAAGAGCTGCCCAATTTTTTCCTTCTTAAATAAAGGCGTAAATTAGAATACTAGAGGCAACAGTGGAAGGAGCAAGCCATGAATAAGTACAGAAACTAAGGATAGATTAGTAATCTGAATTCACTCACCTATGAGCTCTAATCTTAAAAATCAATTACAACAGGAACTTCACTTTCAGAATTAAACTTCTGATTTTTGAGCACTTAGATTTAGCACATTAGTAGGGCCTGAAGCAACAACCACCAAGTACATTTTCTAGAACTCAGCTAGCAAAAATCAGTTCACTAACGCAAAAAAACCCCTCCAGACCAAAACCACCTTTCATCCCTCCCTTTCTCCCACTAAAGCTTCACCCAACCACAGCTATTCCAAGATCTTCATTCACATACAACAGCACCTGCTTCAGGCTGAAGTAAACAAATAATTCAGTTCTGATCGGTTTGAGGGAATTCCTAGCTGAGAAAACTTGAGCAACTTTTTGGCAGGTGTTTCAATGCTGACCTCTCAGGACTTGAGAGCACTGGCTGCAGATCCAAAGCTGAAGACCTGGAACTTCCCTCTTCATGCAGTTGTGGCTCCAATATACCACAGCAGTATAAAGTAAGAACTCTCCCTTCGCAGCACCTTCAGATCTATCATAACAAGGGTCAACTATAACTTAAGTTCTCCACAAGCAATATCTAATTACCAACCTGGTTTTGAGCAACTATCTTTTTAGGAAGATTTGAGGATATCAGAATATTTGCAAGCTTGGAACAAAAATCCTTAAAAGCACTTGTTTTCAACATAGGTCTTTCATAAACTTAGAAGTGAATTTGAAATCACAGAAAAAAAGTATTTTTGGAAACAATAAGCAGCCATCAAGATACATGAAAAAGAGGTCTTACTGAGCTTCCCCTTATTGTAATCCTGATCTTCACTGAGCTATACGCAAATATAGGACACATCCACATCTCCTTGTATGATACTTCAAAACAAGTCTTCTGTAGTATTAGCTTATAATATTTTGCACAGCAGCAATTTTGTTTAAGTTCAGAGAGAAATGTTTAAGACCACAATATAACTTTCAAAGCATATACATGTGCCAGGATTTGGGGCATGGGGAGGAGGTAGGCTAGGAAGAAATATAAGACTGACAGTGTAATGGGTAAGGAATCTGTCATTCTAAAAACCCCAACATTTCTTGAAAACTTAACTCAATTTTTACTTCAAATGATTTCAGTACTTGCCTAGCTTTTAAACAGATGTTTTCATTAAAGTTTAGCATGTTTGAAAACTGATGTATTTCCAAACTATACTTTGTGCCTTTGATTAAATTCGCAGTAGTATCTTTACAGGAAGATTCTACTGAAAGAGCTGGAAAAAGCCATCAGGCCTTGACACTTTAGAATGAACTTTGTTGCATAAACTACTCAGCTTATCACAAAAACATCATTTCAAAATAGGTCTCACAGGAAGAGAGTTATCAAGACTGGTTGAGTATTAGTTTCATGTACTCTTCAATTCAGCAGCAAACCTAAAGAGCCAAAAAACTTCCTATAGACACAAGCTTTATCAGGTTTTCTCTATACACACTATTATATGGATTATTTAGAAGGTATAACATTTGAGCAACTGAAACTATTCTGCCAATCTGAAATACTGCATCTCACCTCTAGAGCTTGAAGAATGCAAGCAGCAAGTCTAGCCAAGAAAGGAACAGGTTTTTAATTTTACATTCCATTTAAACAAGGAAACCTGCATTAGACCACATGGGCAGTTGAAAGGCAAAGCCACTAATATTTCTGGAATAGATTAGCAAACTAATCTCAGGAGCAATTAACACCAAGAAACAGGTAAAATCTGAATAGGTGACTAGTAAGCTTGCATCATATCCAAAATTCAGAAGAGTATCTAGTCCTTTCTAGAACAGAACTGGTTACCAACCTTGTCAGTAGGCACACAAATCATTACGTGGTTTGCCAAACAATTAGCTACCCCACAGCTTCATCAAAAAAAGCTTTTAAAGAAGAAAATCCTTTAAGCTGTACATTGTCTTCTTAAGTTCTCTTCTTAAGAGAAGGACAGATGCCATCATACAGATTTTTAGCTAAGCAAAGTAGACAAACTAGTTAACTTAGTGAATATGCCAGGTAGAAACAGTTCAGTTCCAATAGCTTCCTAATACTTCTCACACATTTCTATGTAAAGCCTACTAATACCAAGGTACCACAGGCTGGACATTTTAGCCACCATTCTATTCAGCTTTTCTTTTGCACAGTGTATCACATGCAGCGACACTGGTGCAGAACTATTTCCTTTTCTTACATTCTTATTGCTACTTCTGCAAACTGCCTCCTCCCCACTACTCTTAAGAGATCTACTCACAGAAACCTCCCAAGTCTGGTATCTACTGAAAGCAGTAGGTTTAAGTTCCCACAAGCATGAAGCATTCTCTGACCCTAACAAAAAACTCAGTTTTACATCTACAGAAACTAAGCAAGCATCTTCAGTTTTAAACTGTAGCAGTTGCTTCTGCGGACACAGAAACTTTGAAAAATGAGCTGTGCATTTCTACTACATGCAAAGTGTAGGTATGAACTAAGTTTACTAGCTTTTAAATCAGCACCTTTATTCTCACATGAGGAAAGTAGCATTCTGAATAACTGAAGTAAAACACCTTCCATTGAGCTGGAACATTTGCACTTGCCATATTAGAACACTATTTCTATTTCTGACTGGTTATTAGCAGTTTCTTTAGTTAAGTCATTTATATAGGGGTTTGCTTACTCTTATTTAAGCTTTATGGAATTACTCAAACTGTAAGGGGAGGCTTAACCAAGCAGATATGCAGCAAGATGACTCAGAAATCATTGCATGCTATTCTCTGGGAACACAGTCACATAACTTTTCCACTACCCTGTCTACCACCTTGCCCCCATGACTTCCTTACATTTCAAAACCAAGCCATTTTTCTTAGGCCTCTGCTTCAAGAACTTTTTCATAGCTCTTTGTATGCTGTATCAAGTAGACTGGACTTCAAGAACTGGGCTTTGGGAGCAAAAGGTAAATAAGCTGCTACAGAGTATAGCACTGGCAAGTATAAGCAGGCTGCTATACTGCTGAAGGTGATATATCGGTACAAGAACACAAGCAAATCTAACAACTACAAATTAGTTCCGTTTATCTAGAAATAGCCTTCCTGCAAGGGTTCCCTTCACACACTGAGGAAAGTAAAATCTCACCCGTGTCATTTTAAAAAAGTCTAACGATGGTCTGTTCCATCGTACATCCTCCTCCCGTCTGCGCTTTAGCCGGCTTTTCTTTTCATTCAGAACACAAGGCTGAGAGCGGCATCTCAACAAGCCCTGACGCCGGCTGAGCTCGGGTGTGGAGGTGGGAGTGCTGTTGGCTGAAGGCAAGAGATTTCCCGTCTCTGTGATGTGCTCCTGGGAGAGGGAGAGGCGGCGCCTTGGGTTAAAGTCACAAGGGCCTCCAGAATTCCAGCGGGTACTCGAGCTTGTGCTGCCCTCGCTACTGTCCACAAACCCACTGCTGGCAGAGGAAGGTCTGGGTACTGGTGACGTGTTGAAGCTGGTGATAGTGAAGACGTTATTTAGCGACAGTATGTTTTGTGGCAGACTGATACTTGTGCTTCTCTGTAAGGTTGCACTTCCATGACTGTTGCAGCGTTGCAAAGTAGCACTACCACCACTATTACACCGTCTCTTTGACACGGGAGTCCAAACCTTTGAATTGCCAGGCTTCCACGGTGACCGACAGCGAGCCAGCTCATCTGGCTCAGAGAGGGACCTACAGTGGCGTTTTGTTGGTGGTGCCAAGGGTTGACCCGAGTTTTCATTCAGGTTTAATTCACTTATCCATCCTGACACCATAGATGTACTGGAAGATTCCTGCTGCCACTGCAGACTACCATTACTGGCAGTGCCGGTGCTGAATGGGCACACTGGGAAAGGGTAAGCTGAACTCCTTGTTGTGTCAGTTTGGATTGGGCAACCCCCATTTAAAGCTTTCCAAGGACTCTCTTCTGAAAGTAAAAAAAGGATACAGGTGAAAGATGCAAAGGAAAAAGACAATTTGTTTTAAACCTTGTTTAATATGAAATCATGAATCAAGCTTACAAGGATAAGCCACAACTAACTAGCTCTCAAGCAAAGTTTCACACTATAGTTACACATTCTTTTTCTTTTAAAGGTAGAAAGATCACAAAAACATGAAGACCAAAGTATTTCAGGAGCCAATCCAGGCATTCCAGTATATGTACAGCTTGTTAATGCTTCTTCCTGTATATTGAAAGATTACAGCACTGTGTTTCTTAGCAAGAATAACAGACAGCTTCCTTACCTGCTTCCTAACGCATAGCATATACCGCAGTTAAAACCTGTAACAGCAAGCAACCTAACATACAACCAAAATGGATTAACAAATAATGTGAGAACCCACCGGGGATCTTTTTTTAATAAAAGAACAGGATAATCTCTTCAGACTGCTGTCCTTCATTTGACTGTTATGCTTTTCTTTAGTAAGATATTCTTAATAGAAAAGTTTCAAAGAGATGGGCGTTCACATTCTATAGTGTGAAAAGCTTTATACTATTTCTAATTTAAAGTTAAATCAGACTACAGATTGTTTCCTTTTTTTGCTCATGAAGTGTAGGGGGAAAAAATCCTAATTCAATGCATAAAGTGAGTATCCCTCAAGAACCTCCTGCGAGCTTTACTGTGAATACAGACATAACCCATAGCGCACAACTTCTCATCTGAAGTGGCAGTGCTGGGTTAAAAGCAGTCTGTCAGCGAAGCCTCTCACTCTTTTGTAAAGCGTTTCTTTGAGAACATTCTGCACATTTTACAGCTGTTCCTCCACATTATACAATGAAGTGTAAGAAGAACTACAGCAGACTTTGGATTTGCAAGTTGAAAAGCAGCAAAACTGTTGGCCAGTTAACAGTGCTTCATGCTTGGTTAGAAAATTTGCTAATTTAAACCAATTAGCCAAGTAAGTTTCACTTACCACAGCTTTAAAGAAAGAGTATTTAAAATACCAGTTTTTTTCTCCTACACCTCTTTTAAGAGCCTAGATATAGCCTAAACATCAAATACTCATATATTCTTATAGTTGGCTGTCTAAACTAAGATTTAGAGTAATCATCAGATAAAAGATTTGCTGAGTAGCTTTAAAAGTTGCAAACCCAAATAGTTGTACATGTTCCATGCCCAAAGTATGTCATGGATTATCCTGTTTATTTGGATCTTATTTAAAGAACACCCTATTGTCTCAAAATCATTTAACTGTGCAGACAGCTGGCCTATTCAAACAACATGTTTTATTAGAATTCCTCTGTCCTTCCTCCTCCATTCTTTCAGATGGGTACAACCACATACTGTGCTTTGCCTTAAGCATGTAAGCTCTTCAAGGCAGGGACCATCCATAATTCAATGCAAGTAAAATAGCCAACACAATGGGATCCAGATAATGTTTGAAACTCCTAGCATCTACTGTAGGACAATTTGCTAGCTTAGACTGGCCTAATTTTTAAAAATCCGTAGGAAACTTTCTCCCAGGCTGGGAGGCTGGTTCAAAGGTTACTGTAAAAAGGAAAAAATAATCAAGAGTTTTACATGTATTTTAATTGTTTACATGATAATGGTATTTAAGAAAATATTTAAGATGAAATACCATTTCCTTTGAAACCTCACACAAACCAAGTTTCACATTTTACAGGGAATCCCACTGAGCAAATAAAAATCCTCCATGCTTGAAGACACAACAGAACATGCAAAATTTCAAGTCTGTCCCTTAACAAAGCAATAAAGAGTTTACGTATCAATAAGTGTAATTTTAATTTTTGCTAGATACAACTTTACTCCTCTAACAGAACCAAGAGGGGAAAGCAAGTAACACATGTATGAAGGCAATGCACTTCACCTTATGGTTTGCATTATGCTGGATATTCTATGTGGCAAAGCATGTAAGGAGGTGTATAAAGATGTGAGAGCCATCCGCTAGCTGATGAACCTGAAGAGATGTTTAGCATGAAAAACAGCACTGCTGTGCTTCTGTACACCAGAGCAGATATTGAACCAAAAAATGTTACAAGGGCTTTTACTATGCAAAGCAGATCACAAGTACAAAACTAACAACCAGCTATTCCCAGTATTGTTCAAAGACCAGCTTAAACCAGCAGGCTCTACAACAGCATGCTCCATCCCCCTCACCTTATTTACAAAAGAAAGGCTGCTTGCTATACCAATTACCTCAGTAAAACACAGCTAAATTTTCTGAAGAACTTACCGTTGATTTCGAAGGGAAACAAGCTGCCACTTTTGTTCAGCTTCTCAGATGAGTACTGAAATTAATCAGAAAAAAATTTTCTTAACTGTGTGAAAGAGCATACACCTCAAGGAAACGGCATGCAGTTTTCAGTTTCCCTATATGTCCATTTAACAATGCCTTTAAAAGGACAGGGGTTTGCTGCATATCTTGAAAAAATTCCTGAACAGCTGATCTTTCTAAACAAAACTTCTGTCATCTATTTGTAATGTTTTCTGATATATTGCTAAGTGGGAAACTGTTTCAAGAGTTGCAACATTACCCCATGTGAATGAACTGCAAAATTAAGAGTGATAATTCACCCTTAATGAAAAAGCTTTGATCCAATTCTCATTTCAGTGGAAAGGAAATTAGTCTGACAATTGGGTTTACATTTTCAGTCTTAAGGGTAAAAAAGCAAAACGATTCATCTTAAACTAAGAGACAGGAATAGCTTTATTTAAATTAAATATACACACTCTTAAGAATCCCCAGAATGAGTATTGCTCAAATCAGCCTTTACTAGTATTTTACACTTTCTTAATCAGTGTAGCAAAATGTTTTATTTCTTAAAGTACAAAAGTAATTAAAAAATATTTACTAACCAAAAGTCACTTTCTGCAGACTCACAATATTTGAAATCACAGTTTACTGGTGATGGTTCACTACTCTGAAACCATGTAAAAGCCATGCTTAAAACAACATTTGCATGTAAAGGGCTTCAGAATTTATGATTAAGCTTTGTCAGTGGCATCTGCACAGTAAGACAAGTTTGAACGCAAAACGTCTCCATTTTCCTAAGTAATTTTACCTAGAAAATATTACTAAAGGCATTCGTAAATAGTCTACATTTTTCAGACATAAAACGGAGCTTGCTACCCAGCCTCCTAAAGAGGAGTTATAAATAAATGGCTTAAGGCTCCATCAGAGCCCAAGGGCCATTATTTATTCCCTCACCACCACACCTCAGGATGAAGAGGAAGATTGCTTTAAAAGAGAGCAACACACTTTATGTGAACATTGTGTTTTGTGTATAGCCAAAGAAGATAGCATTGTACATATACTTCCTTCCCAGATACAAAGTCAATTTTTAAACAAACATCCTTGAGGTACAAAGCTTTTGTTTCTTGCTGTATAGCAACACAGAGTGCTAGTGACAACTTTATACCCTTGAGGTGACGTATAAGATACAAATAGTAAGCTATAGTAATACTCCCTTGGTCGTATTGTTTTAGGGGTACGAAAGAATGGAACTGATAAAAGGATAAGACAGCAATCAGATTTTTAAATAAATATCTGTATATGAGACAAGCCATTTGATTTTTATTTTACATTGCATCCACAGATGCATTTATAACTTCCTTTTAAAGGAGGCTACTTTAAGTAGATAGCAGAACCCCAAATTTGAATCTCCATCCAATTTGCAGTTAATTAGCCCTATTCATCTAAAGTCTGCAACTTGACAGCAGGAGCAGTAGTCACTTTTACTAGTTTGCTTTTCATAACTGCAGTTTCCAGTTATATAGAACAGGCATTTAAAAAGCTAGTATCAATCATTTAAATAGCTACTAAGGTATCATACAGAACACAAAAGCACATTAAGGTAACAGTTACATTTCAGCTGTCCCTGAAGGAGAAACAAACAAATTAAAGAGACTTAAAGATAAGGTTTTTCAGCAAATTGCTTACTCTCCAGCTTTCCCCAAAATGAAAGGCAATACCAACCTATTCAACTATCAGATAGTAGCTAAGAAAAATATGGTTTTGGAACAGAATCCTACGTCAAAAAATATTAAAGCTAACTATCTTGAACCACATGGAAAAGGGCAGTGAGAATGACTTGAACATCCCTAATTATTATGTTATGATTAAAAGACTATTCACACAGGCTAAAATCCTGGATGCTTAGAAGGACTAGAGCCTCAAGGATAATCCCATACAGCAATTATTAGATTGATACTTGAGTTTTTACAATTAGTTTTCAGCCAAACGCCTCTTTAACAATGTACTCTTTCCAAATGTCTCAGTTAATTATCTGTGCTTTAACCACCCTAAAAAGCCTTGTTCAGCGGAGGGACTAAACCATCTTTGACAGCTGTAAAGCACTGAAAGCATTTTTCGAGAGGGGCAGGAAAAAGTGGGACCATACACACACCGACTATCTGTACTACAGAGAACAACTGCAATGTTACTCTAACACAGACAGCAATCCCATCCTCAGAGCTATTTCTCATCAGCTTCTAGTGAAGTCCGTGCTCGGTTCTATGACAAAGCAGATATATTACAACTACAATTTGTTCTCTCAAGTGATCATTTATACAGAATCCTGTTAAATTACAAAAAAGTGCTAATTCTTTGGAGATTCAGACCAAAAACCCTCACTAAGAATGTTACACATGACACCATCTGCAGAAAAGGGACAGTTGCAATATCTCCTGTAAGAACTCAAGGCACTGAAATAAGGGGTGACTAAGGGGAGAATAAACAATCTCCTTTATGACATACTTGGCTTTCTGCAACTGAAACTAAAGATACTGGAGAACACTATCTGGTATTGTATTTTAATAATGTCTGGAAGTCAAAACTTGAGTAGACTCTATCAGGCCGTAAAGCGTTTATAGGAGGGAAGATCTTTTTATCTATACAGCACATGGCAGAAGTCCCACTAGATATTACTGTAACAGGGCACTGAACCAGTTTATCAGCTCTCCTGAGCTGGCTATGCTCTACCCTCTCCCATTCATTCCTTTTGTGCTATGATCTACCTTAAGCTTCCTGAATGAAGAGCTCTTATGATTATACTCAAGAAGACTGCAATTACTAAGATCCTTGAGAGGTAAGTCTGCTACCTTCTGAGTGAAGGAAATCTTCCTTAGAATAAGGCCAAATTATTTAACAAGGTCATTTTCATGAAAAGGAAACTCAAGGGGTCATGCATGTCTACCTTCCAACTACTACTTTTTGAATAGATGTTAAAAAAAAACCCAAGATCTGATGCCTCCTCAGAGCATTCCGTGGAAAAAAAACCCACCATACTTTAAGATAGAAACAAACCAATAAAGCTAAAAGTTTCAGCGTAAGTTGGGATTGTTTGCTTCATGCAAGAAAGTATGGGGTTTTTTAAATGCTTGTTCAAAAGTAGAACCTCTTTTGTGCATATGAAGAGACTATGCTCAAAAGGAAAGGAATTGTGTGGTATGACATTTAGGACAGCACTGAAAGTTTCAACTGGTTTACTGAGTCTTAGCAGCTGTTCTTTCGTTAAAATATTCACTTAGACACCTAGTCTTGAATTGAGTCAATGAAAGAGGCACATAAGTGAGACTGACAATGAATTATAATTTACATCACTAATTTAAAAAGTGTTCTTTTCAAGCAAAAACCCAACTGTAAAAAATAATTCTGGCTATTCTACATACACTCTAATCTCCTAAATTAAGAACATAACAGACTGTGCTATCCTCCTCATTATTCTCAGAATGACTTCTTGATCTTCATAATTTTAAAATTAATTTCTTTAATTTCAAGGCATTTTCTCCAGTTTCCAAGTATACAGGAGTTCCTCCAATTTATCAGCATTCTTCCCAAACCACAGGAAAGCCAGAATTTATTATTCAAGAACTAATTTAACCACCACCACACCGGTGTGAATTTCACTGTTTGAGGAGGCCACGCCAGACCTCTACCTCTTCCAAATATGACTCCAATAGGAAGTAGAGTGAGAAGCAGTTGACCTTTTCTCAGAATGTTAAAGAGTGATTAAGTCACATCTTAGACTCAGCCCTCAAGACTTTCAGCTAGTGGCTCTCCATTCAAGGAAGTCAGCCCAATTTCAAGTCTTTCAACACAAGTCAGCTTCATAAAAATTAAAAATAATGAAAACCCACATGCACTGAAGGGATTACAGTAGGGGTTCTTCCTTCCACAAATGCTTGTCTGGAGATGCTCATATTTGCTTTTTAATACCACACCTCGAAGTTTTGCATCTCCCACACTGTTACTTCACACACCAATACTAGCTACTACATGAATAACCCAGAAAGTACAAGTTTAGCCAAAACATATAGAAAAAACTTCAAGACTCTTAAGATTCAAGAGATCCATGCTCAAAGAAACGGAGACCAAATTCTTGATTTAATAATGCTGTCAACTTATGAGAGCCACAACATGCTCACAGAACATCTCACTATTGTGAGGTAGAGTCAACCAACCAGAGATACTATTCTACCTGAAGAGCCACTTGAGATAAAAGCCTGGGACAACCTTTCTGCTTCTACAGCAGGAAACCCAACCATTTGGGGTTCTTTTCTGAAGGCAGATGCAGCACAAGACTAAGTTATCATGCACTAGCTGAACAAACTACACCAGCTTGGAAAATTAGCATGTTGCTTAACAGAGCAGTAAAAGAAGCTACAGCCAGTATTTCACAACCTACTCAAGCAACAGGTAAAAAAGGGTACTTGGTCATCATACAGCTTACACAAATGAAAAAGTATACTATGTCCTACACATAGTCTTTACACCCAGCTTGGCTAGCGGGAAAGTAAACAGTTTTGAAAGAGCTATTCTTTCTTTCTTTTATAGCCCTCATTTACGAGCTGTATTACAGAATAGCTTTCCCCAGATATTTTATCTACTTGTGCCAAGACGAGCACTTGTGCAGATGCACTGTGAAAAGTATCATGAAACTGATAAAGGTTAACATTAATCCAGGCGAGAAAGGTTAGTCTTAATCCTCAATCAGCTCAGAAAATGATTCACCACATGGTCCCACAGAACTTCGTGCCAGCATAAGTAATGAAAGGTACAGGCAAGACCATTTCAGAATTGCTCTAAATTGCTGTTGCTGTTAGAAGAAAATACAGCATTAACCTGAACTTCTTGCCAACAAGTCTAAATGTGCTAGAGCTGATTCAAGACCCCCACTAGCAGTCTTTTTCCCTTATTAAAGTTTAGCAGTTGTCTTTACTAGTGGAAAAACTTTTTATTATTTTAGGTTCACCTTTTAATCAAGAAGTCATCATGTGCTCCCATGAATCCTTTTTAGTAGGCAGCAACCTAGTTAGTTGTACACTTTTATTCACACTTGTTTTTCTACTTCCACACCTCACTTCATGATTTCCACACTTTTTCAAGCTGCCATTGTGTATAAACAGAACCTGTTCCTGGCCCCAGAATCCTTTTTCTGCAAGAATTAAAGTATTTACAAAACCAGTTACTTGATAGATTAAAGGAGGAGAGAAGCAGGAGAAGGGTGAGGACAAAACCACCCATGAGACATCATCTGCCATTTTCTACTGCACTCTTTCATGTTTTATTTTAAGTACAGGTAAGGACGGGAATAAAGAATAACCAACCTACAATACATCACAGCATGCCAACACACTCCTGTATAGACTCCACACAGTATAAAAACAGTAATACATCCTCCTCTGATCTTACAAGGCTAGTCCAAAACCTACAGTGACTATCAGTAAAAGGACAGCTCAGTTTCCAAATTTATGCAAACTTTAGTGCCTAAAAAAACCAGAAATAAAAGATACCATTACAAGTTGGGGCAAGCACAGCCACTGGTTACAGACCATTGGCTCACATCTAGGCCCAGAGTTTAGTTACAAGTGATGAGTTTGCCATTTCAATAATACAGCAGATTCTCCTACAAACTGCATATCCCAAGTGCTTCATCAAGCTAGCTGAAATAAATGCAAGCTGAGTAAGCACTTCTTTTCTAAGAGAGTTAACATCATACCAAGACCGCATATCTGCTTTTCAAGATTAGAACATATTTAAGGTGAAGATAGTAAAAACAAGTTATTAGAAGAACTCTAAATGGACCTGTTACGTTTTCAAATTAAAACCATTTGATTAATGTCTACTATTCGACATCCTTACTGGACAAAGGGTCAGGTATTTCACATATGAGAACTGCAGGTGCTTGTGCACAAACTCCACCACATTCAGGATATGTTTCACCTGGTGTGGGCTTGTGGAGTAAATAACCAAGCAGTTCAGCCACTTAAGTTACAATAGAGGCAGAAACTTACTGCTAAAGTAACTGAACATGCTTCATGTTCAATGCTTGCATCATTTACTATTTAAAAAAAATACAGAACTGGTGTTGAACATTTAGTTCATTTTGACATTCAAATTAATTTCTTTTGGTGTTCCACAAGGCTAGTTCATTACATGAAGAATATGGTCCCAGGGTTCTCAGATGGGCATGCAAAATTGACAGAAGACTATTTTGCATTACTCTAGAGTAGATAATAGGTCTTTTCACGAGTGAGATGTGGAAAGAATAGATTCTTTAATGTCCAAATAGCATGCTTGAACCACACCGTGGACCCACATATTAAACCAGCAGAAAATAACCCAGTAAGTATTACTATTTTTTTCAGAGCGCTAGGCATCTGACACACTGATGAAGTAAGGATCTACAAGCATCAGTAACAGTTTGGTAGTTAGTAACCTGACTTTCCTTTCAATTGTATTTACCTGATGACCTGTTCTTATGCCCTGTGCTGATAGTTACATATATGGTGGTCACTGCTTTTTCTAAGTAAATACTGTTGTCAGATATAAAGCACTTGGATATATGAAGCGAGGAAAGCTTCACTACACAGCAGTACTTGTGCTTTTTGTTATGGAAAAAGGAATCCTGGGAAGTTTTGATAATTCTTTTCAGTCATTAGAACACTTTACTTTGTGAAGAGAACAGGCTTTTTGCTTGTTATTTAACATGAAGCTGTAAGGTTAGAAAGATCACTGAAATAAAGCATCCCTTCAAGAAGAGCCATACAATGAAGTTTCACTTTTTCCCCTTACAACTCTCATCCACCTTGCAAACTAGTCCTAACTTAAATGGCTCAATTCTGGCTGATCTACATTCTTGAATCTTTTCTGTAGTTTTAAATTACTTTAAATCTACTTCACATTTTCACATTTACATGTTATTTTAGCAGATCCTTACCAGATTAATATTGTATGTTTTACACCTCAGATCATCCAAGCTCTGGTTCTGCAGCTTTTCTGTTATTAGTGTTACCATGGTAGTTGTTCCTTTTCCACTGCTCACACAGAAGTGTTGGAGGCTCTTCGGTCTCTTGTTTCAATACTCATGAGCCATTTCTGTTTAAGGTTTAAAGTCTTGATATTTATGCTTCCATCTTATTGCCAAAGTTTATTTCCAAATGCTGTCAGTGTATCATGTCTGGTTTTCTGTAAAATTGGGGCAGAAAAAAAAAGTCAGAAAAATTCTTGTGTACATCGTAATTAGCATTGTAATAACAGGACTTGTTTGGACCATTCATTCGTGCCAAGTACACCACTCTGACCAACGCTACCCCCTGGCATTTCAGATTACATGTCTATTCATGAAAGAATATTCCAGTTGAGATTTCATTGATTACAACTTCAGAAGGGAAATAAGACTCATACATAGCAGAGATCAAGATATTATTTGGCCATTTCTTACCGCAAAACCAATTCTACCTAGGATTTTTATCCAAGACAGAAGGAAAGACTTATAAGCTTTCCCTCATTTGAGCTACTACTGAAGTCTCAACCAGGCATACTAGAACAGCATCTGAAACACGCAGATACCCAGCACACTGTTCTGTATGTTTTAACACTATTTGCCATTTTAAGACATTCTACCATATTGTTTCATCTCTAAACCCTTCTTAAAAGAAGAGTGGAACAGAGGGTAGCTCAAATGTTCTATACACTTTCCAAACCCCCAGCTACTCTTAAATCCTGTGTTTTTTCTGGTTTAAAGGTTATATAATTTCTACCTGTCAGCAAACACCAGATCTTAAACTTGTAAGCAGGACAGATTACCATACACGTAAAAGCATTAGTGACAAAAGCTTACTTATCTTTGTTCTGTGAGCAGTCACCTAAACCAAAAGCACTAGGGTCACCAGCTGCCTCTTTCCATCCTAAACATCCCCTACATAATTTCTTCACTTCTCTCTCTTCCCTCAGCATCACTAAGCCTTAATTGCTGCAATATATCATTCTTCACTGTCTTTCAAGTCTTTATTGGTTGGTTATTTTTACCACAGCAAATGGACCTTTCTACTTTCCTTAACTCCACATCATTCTTCCAGTTCTCAAGAACTAGAACAAAACCACAGGACTTCAGCTTCTTCATTTTCCTTCTTCTATCAAGTCATTCAGGCTCACCAATTCTGAAATTCACTTCCAGTTTCCAAAACCAAGTCTACATTAATATTAATTACAATTTCTTCACACTACCTTCATTGACCTTCTCTTCCCATCACTTTGCCTTACTGTGTTAACAAAAACATCTTTTCTCAACTCATGCTGATGATCCATTAGTGTTATGCATTACTCATTCTTGTTTATAATTTAAGTTGGTCAACCATCTTCAGTGACTGCTTATGGAATGAAAAAAGGGAAGAGATCCACACAGGCATTTTGAAATTTAAGCAAAGCAACATGAGCCTTGGGGAAGGAGCACAGCGGCTGCTAGAACCAGAAGTTTACTTTCATTTGCTAGGCTTTAAAGTCTACAGTAAAAAGAATAGCAGAAAATAATAATTTTAAATTAATGTTTCCATAAAATATTGCCTCTTTTCCACACTGCTGTTTATCAGCCATTTAAGTAACTGGTAGTAGCAAGAAAAAAAGCCACATAAATCTGTGACCCAAGTTAAACCCAACTGAAATTAAGATATTAATAGTATTAACAGTAATGTTAGATTATCTTTTAAACCTGTTGCCTTTGAGTACATCCTCAAATATGCTTTTCAGTGTATGGTTAACATATATTTCACCTTCACAGAAGTCTGCTACGTAACAGCTTCCCTTAGCCTTAGAGCTGTCCCATAATCATAATTTGTGCCCATCTTTAGGCCTCTTCCTCAAATCTACTTTTATTTGCTATACAATATGATGCTTACAAGTGCTTTTCAACCGTAAATCATACTACCCAGGTATCTGTAAATTCCAGTGATCTATTTTTACTGAATGTGTCCTGTCATTCAGGAAAGAACCCAACGACTTGGAAGTATTTACTTCATCTTGTTCTGAAATTACACCAAGTCAAATATCAACCTCACTCAAATTCATACACTCACTGGTAAAAGTTGCACATACCCTTTTCAATATAGGCATCTGTCAAAGCAAAGCATGGTTCAGTAAATCCTACACAAGTTTAAGGGCAAGCGTGTGAACAGAAGACTATTTAGAGTAGCATGATCAAATATTGTTATGTCCCTTTTAAAACTGATTAAGTTAAACTAGGCCTTCGGACTGTGCTGGTCCAAAGCAAGGCATCAGGCTAAGTATACGCTGTGGACGTCACTACTGTTTTACACTAAGTCTGTTCCTACTGGGCAGTCCTCCTTGCTAACGATGACATAATGAGTAAGTGGAAAAAAAATGTTACTGTCATCATGCTCCTATCAATGACAGCCATTCAGGCTGGGGTTTGATGTACCGCCACTGCCATCACAACCGCAAACACATTTTCTTCTTGGCTATTTGTTGCCCACACCAGTATGCCAGTACAAGTGGTTTTGCTACTACACAGAGAACTAGATCAAGGAATTTTTATAGTTGGATAAAAACAAAACCCTTCCTTTTGTTTCTGGGAAAGGTTACCCAGTCTGGTTTGCCATGAACTAAACACAAATGCTTGTGGGATGCTGACACTGCTTATTGAGACACCTGTCCAACTACAGCATCAGAAAAAAAAGAAAAAGAGAAAAAAGCCACAGAAGGAAGCCAGTTGACATTAGCATTTCCTACAGAGCCAGGCAGATTCTCCCATTATTAGGAATTGCATGTCCCCTTCCAAAGCATGGTTTGAACATGTTTTGCTCCTAATTTTTCTTTTCCAATTCATACTCCTTTGACTAGTTAAACTTACCAGCTCAGAGCAATCTGAAATCACCCCTGCAGCCTCAGCACCTCAACTCAAAGTGACCAAAGCTCTGGTTCACTCTAGTTGATCTATTTATACTCTACCAGGAATTGCTTCCCTCATCTTTGCTTATTAATATTGGCTGTTAGGAGACAAGATATTCTGAAGAGTTACTCTAAGCTTCACTATGTTGCTGTATTTTAAAAATTCATCAATATATATTTTCAAGCCTTACAAGACTTTGGCCCTCAGTACCTCCTGTAAGGAAGTTCCTTTCACCACAGAAAACTCCTCATGGTATTTTGACTTTTGGGGTCTTTTCTGTTTGTTTCAAAATCCTCTGCTGTGGTATGCATGTAATGTACCCACAGAGATAGTAAGCTGTTTATTTTATGTACTTTTTCCACCACACTCTCTTTCCAGAGCTGGTTAAAGGCAGCTAAGTTCCTTATCATGCCCTTCACACTTATCAGGCTGAATCCCTCTCAAACTGCTCAGCACTTCAAACTAATTGGATTTTCAGTAATAGGAACCATTTGACCATCCTTGTTATAGCAACATGGATCCTGCTGAATTTGCATTTCTTCAGCTGCCTCACGGCATAGCACAATCAAGTCCTGCCTACCACTGCAAGTACATGCCCTGCTTTCTATACAACCTGTAAGCATACCCCAAAGATACACACCTCTGTTGTCACCAAGTCTCTACATGTAGCAGCTGAGCCAGGCATGTAAGTTCAAACACCAAGATCCTCCAAGCCTTGAGGTAGTAATAACAGCCCTTAGAGCTCCAAACTGGATGAAGTCCTACCAGATTATGGCCATCTTTCCTTTAGCACACCATCCTTTATGGAGCCTGATTAGGTAGAAGAGCAAGAAAGCTGAGCCATCCAAGATAAACACATGTAACAGAAGATGTTCAACTCTGTCCTGGGAGAGACTTAATTTTACTATGATCTCCTTAAACTGGGAGGTAAAGGTGAGAGGTAGGGAGAAAAGCTATTTTTATTGCTGAAAGGTAGACTAATGAAAAGGAATAAAAAAATGGAACATAAAAAAAAAATCAAACTCCAAATGCAAGCCAAAGCTAACATTCCTCACAGCTGGAGAATGAGCTGTGATGGAATCAGTATCACCATTATCTCTGATTTAAAGTTCTGTTCTATGACACATTCTGAAGTCTGAGAAAAGTAAAGATTTATTATTCTATCTCTATAGTACTACTAAAGAGGAGAGGTTTTATTTCTTTAAAAGTTTAGCCACAAGTAGTAATGACTTGTAAAATCTCTGCCAAAATTAAGGATGGAGATAGAAGAAAAGAAGTGCTCGTGTCACGAATTCTGTATCTTCTCAGTGACATCACTGGAGTCTTTTTTGGGAAGACTACTAAAAATATGGATTACCCAACCCCTCAGCCAATTAAAGGATGTCAGAGGCTCATCCAATTTGACAGCCTACTTTCAAAGAGATGAAGAGTCCTGATGAAGAACATAAAGCCAATTCAAAAATCTCATCTCGGCTCTAAGAAAGTAAGGCAGCCAGACTCATTTCCAACCCACTCCTCCTCCTCTGCATCCTGCAGGACAAAATGTTCCAGCAACAGCTCATCTCACTGGGAAAATTTACATTTGTTTGAAACACTTCTAACAATTTCTCTTCTGTCTCTGGAAGTTCCATCTTGGATGGAGAAGAAAAGATCCAAGATTTTAGATGAATTCCCCATAACAAAAATGTAGGTGTTTCTTGATAATCACAATTCTATTTTTTTCTACCTATGGGATAAAGTTACCCAGTGACACAAAAGGTCATTCCATCTTTTCTGTTCCTTCATATTATTTCCCATTCTCCACTCAGAGTTATATGGAACCCTTATTACCAACAATCCCATAAAGATGTACTTAGCCAGCTCCCAGCAGAAAAGGATTAGCTGAAGTCAAAATTCCAATTCGGATAAGTAGGTCCTTTAAAATATTATCTCTGCTTCAGCAAGCCAAAGCAGCTAATCACCCCAGCAGTACTAACTCCAGATCTAGATGATTTTACTACTAGACTGTAGGTGAAAGAGACGATTTTTTGCCTCCTGGCACTTTCTGCAGTGTCCAAGGAGCATCACACAAAACTGATCAAGTTTTAACAGTGCATTGTCTGTCCCACCCTAGTTATGCTTGAAGTAAGTCTGAATTGGATGACAAGCTTTTTAGAAACTGCTAAACTAACGCTTTATGCCAACTGAAAAAAGCTACATAACGTCTAGTTTCTTGCAATGCAAAATTCCAGCTTCCAAATGGAAAGAACATTCTACTCCTAAAACTACACATTATTTACCGCAGCGCTAAGAAGTTCACAGGGAGGCTAAGCATTCCTTGTAACATAAGTCTATTAATAATAACTTTTAGCCCAGAAAGGTTCTCGATAGCAGGCATTTAAAGAGAATTATTTGCACTCTATCCTTCTGAGCACTAATCTGCAGAGTAGTTATTCTGCAACCTTACAAAGTTCTACATCAAATCTTAAAAAAAAAATCCATTTTAAATAAAGTTTCCTGCAGCTATATGTTTCAGGGGATAGGCGCTGGAGGAGGACACCTCAGTTTGCAGCATATTATGCTTTAGGGATTGCCTCAATGCACAATTAACTAGCACCCCTTTTTATAGAGAACCTCAGAAAATAAAGTTTAAAAACAGGGTATTAGAACAACTGTTTCTGACCAATAGGGACAAAGAAAGAGTAGAGTTTATAACCCTAGTTTGTATTCTGCAGAAATTGTTTCAACAACCATCTAGCAAGTCCTGTTTAAATAGTAGTTCCTCTCCCTGAAGAGTTCTGATGTGACAAAATTCAGGTAAGGCTCAACCCCCCGCAGGCTAGAACTCAAAACGATGCCAAAGAAGTTAGTTCCAACATTTGCAATTCTGAGTTTCTTTTAAAGACTAAAGAGATATTTCTTGAGCTACAGAATTTCTTTGCCTTCTCCATGAAGTGCTTTCATAAGCCAGTTTTTATTAGAAGGAAGCCTCAATATTATGAGGTGTTCAAGCCTGGATTAAGGTTGCCACAACTCTAGCACAAAACTGCAAAAAGAGACAAGAAATATATGCTAGAAGGCATCCTTTCTATTAACTTATGGCCACTGGTGTCAAGTTTCTCAGATATGCCACAGGCTCCGGAAGCAGAAGCAATATCAAGAGCTCAAAACTGTCTGCTGAAGAACATACCTCACTTAATGTGCAAGAGAGGACTCTATTACACTACTCTAAGGTTGAAAAACTAGGATTTGAGTTATTGCCTCCACAGATCGACAAGAATAAATATTAGGTCCACTTGCCTCAAATGCAGAAAATAACTATGGAACCCAAAATTTTACCATTTTGACCCTAAAAGCCTCGTCATTCTAACACCAACTAGTCAGAGACAGGTGTAACAAAATACAAACTGTTAGTAAAATAACGCTGCATCCTACACATTCATTTCTAGTCCATCTCCCACACTTCAGATGTGAGGGCTCCTATGAGAAGGAAGCAAAGCCTCAACCATCACATACAGCTTTTGGACTCCGTTTTACTTAAAATGCAACATTTTGGCAAATCCCTTGAACGCAAAGGGAACAAGTAGTACTTGGAGTTTTCTGATTAAGAAAACAGACCTTAGTCAAAGCCTCCCACCATGTAAGGTGAAAGCAACCTGCAAGCAGAAGCACCAGAAGTAAACTAAAGAGGATATCCTGGTTTAAGATAGTGGTTTGCAGTTTTTTGCAAAACTCACTGAAAAGAGGTTAAAGGTAATAAAGGTGTACAGATTCCTCGTTCTTCAGATGCAGAATTCATCCAGCTTGGCTGAGAAACATATACAAAATAAATACCAAAATTTTAATAAAATTTGAATTAGAAATGGAAGAATTTACTCTTATATGATACACTTTTGTCTGTAATAAATATACTACCATTTATTTCTCAACTACCAGGTGGTTAAGGTTTGTTTTTAAACCAAGAGGAAAGGCTCCTTTGAGAAAGGCAAAGGCAGAGTAGAGATAGGAGACATTAAGCCTTTGTCACAGTTTATAAAATGTATTTCTCAAAGCAACAGAAATGGTGGAGAAGTAAGCCCAATTAAAGCAGTGAATGTACCAGCACAGCAAACTAGGACTAAGAACTCAACCCAGACAGAGGTTAAAGCATTTATTATTGCCAACTCATATCAGTAAGAAGTCTGTCTCACAGGTTTAAGCCTGTCTTTCAGACTTGAGGAAGACCTAACATCCATATCACAGACAAGTCATCTTGCATCTTTTAAAGTAGCTTTGTCAGACAGGACAATCAATGAGCTGTGCCTTGTGTCTGATCCTGTACAAAGATGCTTCTCCAAGATGCTTTTGTTACATCTTCTTTCCTAAAATAATCTACCACTATTTAAGTGACAAGCAAGGATGTGATTAATTTTGCTGAAGGATATTTACATCTACTGTTTGGAGTTCATTTGAATTAGCCATCAGCATTGTCCCATGACCTGTCATCTCCTTGCAATGTGCAATTTGGGCTCTTTTGCCTCCTTCCCAGAATGACTGCAGAAAGCACAAGACTATGATGTACAGCGTTGAGGAACAGAAAGTCTGGTCTACTGAGGCTTTTACACATGAACGCCAAGCCCTTTGCCATAATTATGAACTAAATGTGTAACAGTCATTATTTCAAGAATACGCTAGCTCAAACTAAGAATTATTGCCTAGAACAAAACGTAGTGGGCAATCACCATTTAAAGAGTATGACTGTAACTTTCAGTCTATCATGTTACTGGAAGTTCGAAGCTAAGGTCCTACACAAATTATTTCCACCTCTACACACTGTTTATAAATATTCTATTTAAAACCAATGGAAGTATTTATTTAGCATACAAAGCATCCAGTGAGATACAAAATTCAGACTCATATATAATAATTTATACAGAAAATATTAGTCTTTGAAGAAATATACATACTACCAGCCTAAGTCTACCACACTCCCAACTAAAGCAAGTGATCCAGATTATACAAGGCTCAAGACTTATTTTACTCAGAGGCTTGTGGAAAAAAAACAAACACACAGATGAAGACCAACTGGCCCTACTACTGAGATATTTGCTTCACTCCATCAGCTAGAGAAGAAAAGCCAAGGGATAAAAATAAAGATAAGCAGTAGTATCACCTACTTTCTCATAGTGTTTGCCTTTAAAAATGAGAAGAGACACAAGCAGGCACATATACATGCTTAAAAAAATACTCAGGCCTAAAAAACATGTAACATTGACCCTTAACTTGTATGGCAGTGATAATGACGACTACTCCATGCACATCCTGCTCCCCCACAACAGACTGAAATATCATCAGTACTGAAGTACTGTTCTGTTACCAAACCCTATGGGCTTGGAGCTGAGGGATTATATAAATCTCTTCCATACATCCTGCTCCCAAAACACACACAGATAATAAACCTCCTCCTATTTGCCTTCAGGTTCATTCTGAAGAGTTTCAGACATCTGGTTGGCTTGTTTAAAATAAAAAGCCCAACTAGTAGGTTTGTTTTTATGATCCCAAATGTGAAATGTTCTTGTTGGAGGCCTCAGGCCAGGTGGAAAACACTTGTGTTAAGATGCTACTTCATGGCATTTCAGGGATCTAATGAGCTATATAATCTGCACACAGGGAAGTCTCCCTAACATTAGCTTGTGTACAACTATGGAAATTAAAAACAAGGAACCTATGGTAGTCCAAGTATTTTTCAGTAATTAGTACAGCTGGTGAACTGCAGATACTGCTAAATTTAGAATTCTAGTGCTTATCAGTATTTTGTGATGATCCATACATCTCAGTGCTTACAGTAACATGAAATACACTTCTCCAAGCCTTACTGTCCTAATTCTTCATACTACAACCAGTATTTTTGTCTCATGACAAAATACTATGCCCAATTCAGGGGCATAAGAATTTCAGTCTTTGTCTCAAAATTATAACTCTCCAGAAGATCATTGTACAACTGTAGTGAATGAGCACATGTATGTGTGTATCCTTATTTTAACAGTTCAACAAATACACATTTTACATATTTTCATATAAAACCCAAGAGTCTAAAAAAGAAAGCAAATTACAGGAAAAGCTACGGAAGAGTAAAGTTCTACGCAGGCTTGCATGCAGTAGTTAAAGCCTTCTGCTATATTATCTATCTTGAAAGAGCATGGAAATGCATTGAACAGATATGAGATACAGTGCATAACAGACAACCAAGTTGCCTCCCATGGCCCAAACTTGTTCTCAATCATGGCTGACCATCTGTAATTTGTTACTCAAGAAACTTGAACTCATCTGGCAGGAGACACCACCTCAAGAGGCAGCACACTAAGACCTCAAGTTTTACAACACCCATCTAGTTACATGATCCATTAGAATCCAGAAAAAGCATAACCACACAGCTTTCAAGTAGTAAGAATTTTCTTTAACATAAAGATGCTAAGATATCACACTACAAATAGCAAAAATGGATGCTAATTTGAAGAACTTGCTGCTCCTTACTTTGCTAAACTACAGTTCATATCAATTCACTGTTTTCCAACTTATATTTTGCACATCCCATGAGTTTTTGAATGGCCAAGTCTCCAAAAAGATCTGCACTACATATATACTGCTCCACTACACATGAACCCTTAGTAACAGTCTATAAATGCTCCAAGTATGAACAGACCACAAAGTGAAATCCATTAAAACAATGGAATGAAATACAAAGACAAAAGGAGTACATATGTCAACATGGTGTGTGCTTTCAGCATTTTATTTGGGTATTACTTCAAGTGTAACCAGGGATACCCCGTTGCCTGACTTAAGGTACTTCAATAAAAATTAGTTCAGTTGAGCTATGCAGCTCTTACTAGTTCATTAGACCATTCCAAAAGCAAGATAACTACTTTCTCTGTCTGTGTATTCAGCCTTCAGCAGCACATGGAACAGCTGGATTCAGGAAACACTGTGTTAGACATCAAGACCCAAACCAAGGGGTATGCAGTTGCAATAGGCATTTTAAAAAAGCATTTGTGTAACAATTAAATGAACTTAAAGAAATCTCATGGGACAAAGTTACACCATATAAGAGAAGATGACTGTGTTAAGTCAGGAAAAAAACAGTGAACTATTTTAGCTACATCAGTGTGATTTTTTTTCTTTAAATACTGAAAGACAACCTTCTGCTTGATAGAAAAGCTCAGTATATTTTCACTATGTACTACCTCAACACGATCAGATGTTTAATGAATGAGTCATTAATTCTACAAGCAAGTTCTGTGGAAAGATTAATTTGCAAAAGTGGATTCATAGAAGTCACTAGGACTCCAAATGATGAAGTTTACTCACATAATACAGGCTATGAAGCCTCAATGCAAAACCATGCTCCTGTATGGGAAGCAAATGGGTACAAGGTGCCAATCAGTACACAAGTATTACAGACCACACTATGATTAGTATAGGGCAGAATACCTCAATTTTATTCGAGCACAAAAATGATAGGTAAAAAATGGAATCTGAGGAAAGGAAGAGCCTTTACTTTTAATCTTCACGGATTGGGACAGAAATTTAGCAGCTTTAAATGGCAGCAGATAGGTGACTTGACTAGCAAGTCAAACATGTAACATCTGCAGGTAACAGCAATGCAAAAGAGGACCATGAGTGCTCGGAAGGAAAATCTGTGTCCTCCCATCTGGGTAGTTAGTTATCTTTACAGATGACTGCATTCTGACAAGATCAGCTTCTGCTAACCAAGTTGAAGGACAAAACAGTAAAGATTTCTCTGATAAAGTCAACATTAAGAAAGATGCAAGTGCATCCTTTCAGGTCTTCACCAGAAAACCCTCAATCTTTCAAATGATCTTTCAATACTGATAAAAACTGTGCTTTACCTAAACATACTTTAAAATAAGCCTCTGAAATGACATCTGGGTTTCTGGCATCTTCACACATGTAAAGGTTAAACATACTATAGTCTGCATGAAACAGTAACATCTTTTCTGCTGAAGATCAGAAACATCAAACCACTGCATTAGGGGAAGTCACTGGCTGAGCACCTGGACCCAAGAAGTACTGAAGTGATAAACAAGCTTTTGACAGCTGCAGCCTTTTCTGCAGGTGCAAGAGGTTTTTACTTCATTTCAGTTTGGCTCAGTTTAACAATTAGTTCAGTAACTACTTCAGAATTTAGAAGCAGGTTTGGTTTTATTTGATCCTCTCAGATCTTGTGCTCAACTGAGAAAAGGGTGAGAGGAAGGGAAGGTCCCCCTGAACCAGTTCCAAAGTTTAGAGTCCTGTATATAGAACCTTAAAGTTTAGTTTCAAGGATACATGGTATTTTGCAACTGATTACTAAAATTTGAGCATCACACTTAACACAGAAAAATCTCCCACAACCAAGTATTAACCCATCTTGCAAAAACCTTTCTGAACTTCCCCCTGTACCACCCTCAGTTGCAGCACCCACAGCCAAACTAGCACCATCACTGACAGCAGGATGTATCTAACTAAAGCCTGAAAAAAAGCATCCTAACAACAAAATCTCTGTTTCTGTTGATTATGAGCTTGGAACAGTTAATTCAGCTGAAGGTGTTAGAAGCTAAGCAAGTAAATCCCACCCTGAATATCTAACCTGAGGGCAGGATCTAGGATGTGCCTTGCTGTACAACTGAGTGCACAAATGCTGCACACAAGCACAACATTAATCCCCATTTTACCCACACCCCCAAGCCATGCCAGACACCACTTCAAGGATATTATAGGGGATACTTCTCAATCATACTATTCTACAGCACAAATGGGAGTTTGGGGATAACAGCATGAAGCTACTTATATCTTAACCATTTGAAGAGGGAATTTAGTGATTTTAAGATTAGGTGTTATGCAAATATAAGTTAAAAAGCCCTTTTACTTTTTTGTAACATTAAAAATAAACAACTTTATTTCATCTTGTATATCAGAATACAAACAAGTATTAACATCCTAAAGTACACTGTCTACACTGCCTTTAACTTCTCAATACCAGGAGATGCTGCCTTACTTTTTTGGCAACATATTGTGAGTTAAAAGTGATCACTGAAGTAATCTCAGCTAGCAAACATTCAACATCTTTAGAGAAGGATTATCAGACTTTCTAAATCTCTGCTCAATTTAAGCCTGCAGCATAATTTCAAAGGATAGATGTCCATCTCCTTAGAGAACACAGTGGAAAGAATGTTTAGAAGATTAATTATTCCGACTTGCAGCCAACCACATCAAAACTTTAACTACACTCAAATATATCTGGGTGAATAAACTACTACATATACAGGGACTATAAAAAGAAACAGATTAGAGCAAGACTAAGGAAATTACTGGAAGGTGGAAATGCAGAATAGTTTGAAGTTTACAGGGAGAGATGCTAGAGAAGCAACAATGAAAAGTATTTACAGAACTGCGTCAAAATCCCAGCAGAGATGGTGCTCAGAGAAACCCATTTCTGTAAAGCACAAGATACATTATGTGAATCAAGTTCAGCAGGGAAGATACCATGAAAACTAAGATTTCAAAGAAAGTTGCACCCATAGAGATGTCAACAAATACTTCCAAATACAAATCCAAGAAAAAGCACCCTGAAGAAAAGTTAGCTCCAAGTAAAGGGGCTTATTCTTCAATGTCTAGCTTGCAATGCAAGAGAAATTTCACCTCAAGAACGGAGAGCTTGAAAATCACCCTAACTATAGATGACTTCAGAGTCACTCCACAACACATGGAATTATTTGCAAGGTACCAGATTTAGGCTGTTATGTGATATATTTAAGTATAGACAGGAACAGGCCATGCTCTTTAAAAAAAGTTTTGGACATCAGTTTCTGAAGCTAGGCCTGCCTTCATTCCACACTTGTCTTCAGAAAAAGGCCAAAACCCCTGTGACTGGTCTCCAATTCCCCCCATTCCAGTAGAATCCCAGGGGAAGTGGGGAACATTCTGTAAATGCCAAAAGGCAATAAGGAGGTGAGCAGCACCCACAGGGTTCACTTTGACATCAGAGTAATGGGGTTTAAGGACAAGAGAGAATCCACTGAGGTCAGAGACCTAAGTTCAAATACTTCTGCTGTTGGAAGGTAAGAAAGGACTGTATGGTGAATGCAATACTTGGTAGATAACCATCCCCAGAGAGCAGTTGTCCGTGGTGCATGCGAGAACACACAATCATCTGTTGCTGGCAGAGTAGTCTTGTTACAAGTAAGAGAAAGGCAGGAAGAACTGCAAGACAATATTAAACTTCTGTGTAATTCTGACAAACTGGAAAACTCTTCTGCAAGAAACAGAATACAATTCAGTTCTGAAAGGTACGTTCAGGCAGGACAAACTGAACAAACAGGAAGGCGAGTTCTTCAGAAGAAAGCTGTGGGCTAGGTTGGATCAACAAGCTCACTTTGAAACAAGTGTTAAGCTGTTGTAAGAAAGTCAAATGTATGGGGATGCATAAACAGGAATATCAGCTCCAGGGCACATGAAACAGTCTTTTCACTCCACTCAGCACAGGAAAGCCTCAGCTGTAGTACAAAGTTGGGCTTTAACAACCACACTTGAAGACTACTGTGAACTAATTTGAGAAGACCAAGAATGATTAGAGCTGGAAAAAAAAAACCACCATGACCTCTTGGGAAGAACCAAATACACTAGCTTTATTTAGGCCACAAGTATCACAAGGCAGCAGGGTGGAGGGCAAGACACAAGGAAACAGGAACATGACAAAGAACAGTTCAAATATTTTTAAAAGATTACTTACTACAGTGCAAAGAATAGCTGTCCCTCATGCCCAGGGAATTAAGCAATAAGCTTGACCTGCAGTAAGGAAGATGTCTAGTTCCATATTCAGAAGTTTTAATGCTGAGGACAGCAAAGCACTGGACTGAGAAGAAAGCAGAGCTGCTCCGGCTTCTTTTATGAATTGCATTAGGTGTGCAATACTAGTATAGCGCAGGGGACTCACAGCCAGCCTACACCTTAGTCATTTAAAAAAGTGCAAAAAGTAGGGCTGACAATCTCAATTTCAAGGCACTGTAATGCCTTTGCTTGTCCTCCTACAGTGTATGCTTAGTTTCAATGAGCAGAAATTACTTATCGGATTTTTCAGATTAAAACTTCAGGATTTTCATGTTCAGGTTATTTTACTATACAACAAAAGAGTCATCACACCTGCCTCATACTTTCCTCACAGAAATAAATCAACTCCAATCATTCCCCATAGCAGTGTGCAAGTTTCAGCAATATTGCAGTATCCTGCTGTATCTTTCTCTTGTGACCAACAGAAAACAGAAGCCGATTACTTCAGAAAGACATGCGTGCTTAGCCTTCCAACAACCTAGAACAGTGATGTAATAGCTTTCATTGAGGTAGTGTCACAAAGCACTGTCACAGACATATGCACAGCACCTTTTACTACAACCATAGCCTTAGGCTTGGTTAGTACTTCTTAAGGGTAGAAAGTGCTGCACACAAACCAAATATTCCAAAATAAAAACTAAGATACACAGGATTTTACAGATGGGGGAATTGAAGCAGACAGCATTAGTTACAGCCAGAGGAACTCTGTGCCTGAGACGTTCATATTTAAACTGCAAAATCTAAAATCACTAAACAAGGGAAGAATTAAGTCAGAGCTCAAGCACTAATAGGACACCTAAGAATCACACAAAGACAAAATACTACCCTTATTCATCCTCTGTAAGAGTTTTGGTACAAGTATTTATCCCAGTACTTGTCTGCTTTGTTTAAATGCCATCCTTGTGATTTGTGAAACATGAAAATAAGCGAGGAGAAACAGTCCATCTTACCCTCCAGGAGTCCAGCAATTTCTTATCCAAATATTGAATCAGACAGGTCTGGTCAGGATGGAGTGCTAAAAGATGAGGTAAGCAAGCACACATGTAGCCAAGCTCAAGTGGACTACCATACATACCGAGAAGTGAACAAGCTAAGCTTTACACATTTCAGTGCCCGCAGTATCTTCTAACCAGCAACTCTGCTATTGTATCTTAACCTTTGGTAGCCCCTAGCGCAGGCAACAGCATTTCAGTTCAGCTTCCAAGTTACTCATGCTTCTCAAATCCATCAAGATTCAACTTTGTTGTTCCATTTCATCACTTGTAAAAAATAAAAAGATGAGGTCCCAGGTACACACTCCTTTCCCAGAAGAAGAAATATATACCATATTTTAGCCAATTCAAGTAAGTAGTTATTGAATGCTGTTTTCATTACTCCTCTCTCCTCCTCACTTACTAAATACTGTGTGAAATTATGCTCTGGGGCACAGCAGTAGTCTTGACGCATGCTTACACACCACTATACTCCATTCCAAATAGGACATAATGAATAATTATTTGCCACTACTATTAGACTGGGATAATTGAGCAAAAAGGTTCCTTTTTTTAAACTAAGATTGTAATTCTAACTGTCAGCTCATAAAAAACTATACAGCTATACAAATAGATACTAGGTATCTAAATAGAGACCATCACTTAAAAAAAAAATCACACCCTCAAACAGTCCACAGAACATAAGTCTACGTTATGAAAACAAAGCTGGTTCATACCATGATGCAAAAACCACCTGCAACCTCAGTGGCCATCTACATGTTAAGAAATGCTGAGCAGCTAGAGAAAGAACCTAGCAGATCCAGAGCCATCCAGTCTCAAGCATGTTTCCACAACTTTCTGGTGATTCATAATCTACATCACACCTGAGGCTCCAAACTTTAACTTTTTTCATTTTCTGCATGCTACTTTTGTACTGTGGAAGTTGATAAAGCAACACGGTTTGACAGATTCAAGTGACATACAGCTTTTGTCACTTGTATGCTTCCTTAAATATGATAAATTTTCATCCCTCTAAAACCAAAAGAGGTCAAGTCAACAGAAACCTTGAAGGAAGACAGAAAAATGCATTTTTCTTTGGGAAAGCAGAGGGAATTAAAGGAAGCAGTATCTTTAAAACAAGAATTTTCTCTATAAACAAGCTTTGAAAGTTAGAATGGAGAACACAACACACAGTATTCAGTAGTAACTGTATGAAATGGAGGAATACTTTACTACAAAATCTAAAGCCACAATTAAAAAGGTGAAACATAATACATGTGCACAGCACTGAAGGAATGATTTAGTGCCACTGACATCAACATGAACTGCACAGAGCAAAAATTAAACATGCTGCAATAATAATTTGAACTGCCCAATTAGGTTAAAAAACACATTTACCCTACAAATTAAAAAACCTCCCAAACCCCTCAAAGGCATTAATGCTGTTCACAATGTTATTTGAAATGCAAATTAGAGACCTAAAGTTAATATAACACCAACAGAAGTTCCTATTATTCCCATTCATGGCTCAAGGGGAGGTGACAGTAGAAGAGAAGCCACAGCCTTGTTGTATGAGGTCTTATTAGGACAGTAAAGGCTTTTCTTCATTTTTGAAGTTAAGCCACCTTAACTTCAGTGTAAAAATTGATGAATTATAAATGTGATCTTCCATAAACCCAGAAAACTTAAGTATATTAACAAATAAACAAGCCAGCTGCCCAGACTGGATGGATAGGGCTGGGGCGGGAGGCCAGTGGGGGGTAAGGAGAAACAAGTACTCTTCAGAAAAAGAATTCAGATCCTGTCTCCCAGCATCACAGATCTCAGTCTAAGGCATAAAAGTAAAGGTATAGACAGTGGTGCTGCAGTTATTGCTTTGACTATTTCCTGTACCAGCTGGGTTCCAATTTTAAAGCTCAGCAAATGCAGAAACAGCTTTCTTCCATCTCAAATGCCTTTCCCACAATGACTTGTGGGTCTTAGTATACTCAGTTTTGCAAATGACACTTCTAATGACAAGTCTAGGCAAAATACTGGGTTTTTTTCCCACTCTTATCTCTGTCTGTACAGACTTACACACATCGAAGAGCAATTGCCATCACTGGCACTGTATGTCCAAAGCTCTAGACCTGCAATTTGATGTATCTCAACCTGTACCTCACTAGAGTTTAATTTTTACAGAAACATATCAACGTTGTCATACCAAATTCAGAGCAGAGCAATGATGCTAACATTAGCGAATCAGAACCCTTGATCTTGCTGTTAACACCCAACATAAGGGATGGCCTGTGTTTCACCAAAATATAACCAAGTTCAAATAATGGAAAGTCAATTATATTACTTTTGCTTTTCTAACTCAGTAAGTTTCCTAACTGAAACATTTTGTATTTTCTAAAGCATCATATTCAACCGCTTGCCTTAAAGAAGTGCTGTCAGTAAACTGAGAGCCATAACCCAGATAATGTATTTAGTAACAACAGCCCTGCCTACTTCCTCCCCTCAACCTCAAAATTAGCAGAAATAATGGCCTTCAGAAGTTATCTGTGTCCACTACAAAACATTAGAAGCTAGTTGATGAGTTTCTTGCCAGCTTGTTAATGACATTATTTCCCAAACTGACCAAACAGAAAAGATGAAACAGCACAAATGTAGAAATGGAGGTATTAAAGAGTTGCCAGTTACCTAGATTTCAAGTTTTTCCTATATAAAACAGTACTGCAATATCCAGTTGGGTCATCACAGAATAATTTTGTAAAACAGCCTAGAAAAGAGTTAAAAATATGCCATTTTCTTTTTTACAGACTTCCTTTTGAAGGGAAAAGAAAATCCATAAAGAAAACCATTTTCTGGAAATATGACTGTCTCAGTCCCCCTTGGCAGAGTGTTTACAGTTAAGAGAAACCAACAAAGCACAGATTTATTTTTTTTTTTTTTTATATAGACTCTTTCACCACTGGATTGCAGTAATTTACTGTTGGCTAAGATCTTGTTAACCACACAAACTTCATGACTACCAAAAACCACCCTGTCAACATAAACAGCTCTCAGGTATACAGTCAATAGATTAAAACAATTTACCTACCAAGAAAGTATCTGCCACTACACTGAGTTCAAGTAGCTGTTTTCCTAGCCATGAATTTCTTCCCTAGAATTAATGAACGGGGCTGCCTTCTGCTCATTAACCCTTCCTTCAAGAGTGCTCATAAAGCCTTTCACAGGTTTCTGTGTGTAGCTTCACCCCCCCAGTAAGCTTATGTTACTTGCTGTATCTAGAATAAAAGTTATAGCTGCTTCCACAATGGACAGGAATCCCTTACATGTTCTACCATAATATGTTTATATATAGATAGTGCAAGACTAAAGAGAAGGTCTTATGAACATCTACCTGCAAGATCATTCTTACATGAGTATCAGATTTCAAGAATGTAATAATCTAAAAATAATCAAGGAAGTTTATTATAAAAATAAAAAATGAAGTTTAAAGCAAGCAAACTTTCTGAAAAACACAAAACTTGTGAGCTTGCATGGGAGAGGGAAATTCACTGCGGCCAAAAGGCAAAATTAATGTATTTTGATGGTCATAATATAAACAGAAAAAGGAATTTAAATGGTAATATAAATACTAGTATTTTCCACAAAATGTTTAACAAGACTTCTTACTGGTATTTAAGAAAACTCAAAGAAGAACCAGAAAGGACAAATTCTTAGAGTAAAACTCAAAACCAGCTTCAAAAAAGTGTAGGAGCAGGGAAAGAATTGTGTTTGGAAAGTTTTAAGTACACCATGTTTCTAAAGGGAATAATCTATCAAACCACAGGAGGTGACTAGAACTGCCATCATCACTGCTAACACAAAGGAATGTAGATTGGGGGGAGGCAACAGAGGAAGGGGGAGAAAGAACAGGGAAGGGAAAAGGAGAAGGAACTTAAAAAAGGAGCTACAGTAATGGCTACCAGACTCTCAAGGAATTCCTATGGGAAGGAATAAATCCTTCGTGTTTTTTCTTTAAATAAAGCAATGCATGCACTAAATTGCAGTCATCACAGGAACATTAAGCTTTCAGTTTATCTGCCCACCATATTTTCATAAGTATAGTTTTATGCTTATACTAGACTTCTAAAGGTTAACACAATGGTTGCAAATACAAATATTTCTTCTTTCAGCCTCCTCATTCTTCTGAATCATATACCCTGCAGAAAAACAGCTTTTCGAGGGGAAGTAGGAAAGCTTAACTACACCAAATTTAAAATATCCCTTTATAATTATTTAATCAACTTTAATTCTCAAGTTAAAGACACAATAACTATGGGTTACACGCTGGCAGGTAAAGGCCGCTAGAGGACAGCCAGATTACCACAGCATGGAAGATCCTGAAAGGATATCATTAGGGGGATGATCCTGCAAATCAGTATTTTAAATTTACGTCTAACAGGCACCACATACTTCCACATGATGAAGAGTGGCATTTTGTTATTGACAAAAAACTAGGGATAATTTAAAACAACAGACATATTAAAATTAATAGTATTTCCCAGAAATTGAAAATGAATGTGTAGTAAACCCATTTTCTAGTTAGGAGTTCCAACAGCTTATGCAGAACTACTTGAAATGTATGTTTTAGCACCTTACACATACTGATCTCCTGCCTCTGAGTGCAATTCTTCCAGGCATTTTCAGAAGCACAGTACTTGTAAAGATACAAGCTCTTCAGGCTTCATCACATAGACTGCATCTCCAATAAAACCAGAACAAGTCACATGCTTCATTAGGAAAGTTTTTGCTATTCAGCAAACACTGCACTCCAGATTTCCTAAGCCCAACTCGAAGCAAACAGACTATTCACAATTAAAACACATCCAGAAACATTTCAGCTTGCCACATAATACACAAACTTACTGGTTCTTGCCAAAAATGGCTTTGACAGAAATATTTTCTAGCAGTCAGGCATATGAATGGGAAGTAATGTAACAGTAAAGGCTGTAATAACTGTTCTCAGGAGCTAATTTTAATGTAAGCACAGTGAACCAGAAAATAGATTTGACCAGCTGGCTCAACTCATCCCGAGGCCTAGAACTCGGCATGCACATTAAAACCCAGTGTCTTATCTGGTCTGACTCACCAAGCCTCTCTCAACCCTGCAACCTGAAAGTTACAGTGCTACTACAAAGCACTATTTCTGCAACGGCTGTTTTGTGGACAGTTATGATGGACATACCATTTGCCTAAAGAGAAAACGCCTTAACTTTCAGATCTCTGCCAGAAGAGTTCAGATAACTGACACAACGCTAAGCCATCATCTACAGCAACCAGCCTGTCTCATTAGACCTAAAGCGACTTCCTTAAATAGCACCCAAAATTTCAAGAACACATTTCCATTTAGCCTCCGTGCAGGCAAGAAGACATTTAACAAGCCAAATAGTCAGAACAAAGCCATGTTACTGCCCTTAGAAAAGCCGGAATAACACAAAGAGCCTATTCACTCGCCGATCTCGGACTTTTGAACCCAACTGGTCGCTACACTTAGGAGCCATAAATTAGAAATCAGCTTTCCTATTGCCGAGGGAGAGGAATGAAGAAAATAATCGCTGTTTTCACCCAGGAATCACTGTGGAAAGCAGCTATTGTGGAAAAACACGCACCTACTCTGACGTAACTCTATCCTTGAGCAACAGAGGGGAGAATCGCCTTAAAAAACCCCGGGGTACGTGCCCGCAGAGAGGCGTCCCGCGGGGCAGCGGCACAAAGCCATGCCCGCGCCCAGGCGAGCCCCCGTGGGCCGGGGACCCCCCGCACCGCACCGCCCAGGCAGGCCGGGGCCCTCGCCTGGAGCGGCCCCGCCGCGCAGGCAACCTAATTCCCACCCCGAGTGGCAACTATTAACGCTAATAAGTTGGAATTTTTTTTTTTTTTTTTTAATTGGGGGTTTTCTTCCTTCTTCCTGGGCTGCGGGCAGCCGCCGTTTCGCTTCCACACAGTCCCCAGCTATAAAGGCAGGGCGAAAGGCAACTATAACCTTTACCTCCAGCTGGGATGAAGGAGCGCGGCCCCCAGCCTTAATACCAATAACAATAATAAAAAAAATATGAAGTCTGTACCTATTCACCTATCTATATAATTAAAGAGATTATCAGCCCGCAGCTCTGCGGCAGCGGGAGGCTGCTGCCGCGGGGAAGGGCAGCTTCGGGGTGACACCCCCACCCCGCAGGGTGCCCCGTCCCCTCCCTCCCAGGGCGGCGGCCCGGGCACCGCTCGCTCCCCCGCCCGGCGAGAGCTGTCCGGTCCCCGCAGCCGCCGGGGCTCTGTGCAGGGGTCCGGGCCTGGCCGCCTCCCCTCCGCCCGGCGCTGCCTGCGAGCCGCCGGCCGCCTGAAGGACCGTTACCTGCCGGCTGCGCTCGCCCTCCGCCGGCGGGCGCTGTCCCCGCGGCCTCACCCGCCCGCCCCCCCCTCACTGCAGCACGGCGCCGGCCACCGGTACCTGCGCCCGCCCGGGCCGCCTCCCCTCCGCGTATGGACCGGGCTCCTCAATGGCAATTGAACAAAACAGAGCCGGCTCCGCCCCCTCCCGGCACCTGCCCGCTCCCATTGGCTGGGCCGCCCGCCCGCCGCCCTTTGACCCGCTCTGCCATAGGACAGCAGGGCGAGCCGGCCCCGCCCGCGAGGGGCGGGGGGCGGGGCTGTTCTCCGCAGGAGCGCACGGCTGAGGCGCCTGGTGGGGCGGGGAGGACGCGCCTGACTACAGCTCCCAGGAGGCCTTGCGGCGGAGCAGCGCCCTCCTCTCATTGGCTAACCAGGGAGCGTGCGGAGGGGCGCGGGGGGGAGCGGTGACGTCATCGCGTCCCCGGATAGAGCCGCAAGGGGGGCGCGGGTGCGCGTGTGGCGCAGCCCTGGTGGCCAAACTGCGCATGTGCAGCGGGCAGCGGCGGGGGGTCGCCTCAGGAGGGCGGGAACAGTGATGGTGGTCGCGATGGTGGTCGTTATCCTTCACCTCCTCCTCATCCTCCGGGCGGTGCGGCTGGGGAGCGCGCGGGGGCTGCCTTTTGCTTGGAGCGGCCAGTCAAAGCTGCGCTGCTGGCCTTGGGCCTTGTCAGGCTGTGGGTGAGCTCCACTGAGGCCTGGCCCGGCCCAGCTGGTTGCACCCAGCCTGGCAACACGGGCAGAGCCTCTCCCCAGAAGGGCTGAGGTGCGGGCACCCAGGCCTGTGGTAGCTCTACAGGAGGCGGGAATGGCACCCGGGGCTTCCCCCAGAAGCCATCGCCGTGGCGAGCCGTAACCAGCTCCCACTGTTTGCGTTGCTTTGCCCGTAGCTGGTTCTCCCGAGCTCCCTCCACGGTGTGGTGCTCCGCGCTGTGTAACGGTGTGCTTACACTGCCCTCTGCTTGCCTGCTCCGTGCTTCCCTCAGCTGGCAGCTCCCAGACCGACCTGCTGGAAATACCTCAGCTTCATCTCCCACAGGGATCCGGCATGGACCCGACCTAGTGCACATCTTCTCTTGTCTCTCAAAATGGAAGCCAAAAAAACCCGAACGCGTGCTTCTTACTCTGTAAGATTACAAATATTCCTATGGGAGTTTTTCAAAAGCAGTTATGAGTCAGCCATAGTGAGGAAGTGGGATGTGTTTGGACAACAATTACATTGTACACTTGTCAGGGCAGAGACTGCTTTATGTGGATGCATAATCCTTAACATCATGAGAAACCAAACGCTGATTTACTGTTGCCTACAGGCCTAATATTACTGAGGTGCAGGTATTTTTTATTAATGGTAACTATTAGCAAGCTTGTCTCATCCCTTTAACAAGCATCTGTTATTTCAACCTTCTGCAACCTGTTCTCAGTGTTAGCACATGGAGTTGTATTTCACTCCCTCACCTTTCCTTTGACCCAGAAGTTTTTCAGCTGACTTTACCTTATTATCCTGTAAGATTTTGCTGAATTACAAGACAATGCTGCAATAGATACCCAAGTTAATGTTGCAATGCAGAGTCCAAACCAAAATTGTGTTCCTGAGAAATGCTTATTTTGGCTTGATTACTTTCTAGGCTTTCAAATTTTAACCTTAAGAGACTGATAAACCCAATTTTACTTCAAACAGCGTTACCAGGTTTTGCTGCTTGTGCTTCTTCACTGTCCTTTCATCCTTCTCACTCTGTACAACCCTACGGTACCCAGTTTCTTGAAAAAGTTTACATGTTTATTTTATTTTGATAAACTTTAGGCTGAAATTTTTTCAAATAGTTTTCTAAGATACCTTTCCCAAATTATACGATGAATATTTAAATTAGTGTACTTGTTCTCTGTAAGATCAACACCTACCTCTCTTTAGAAAGATCTTGCAAGTGATTAAAGGTACACAGAGAAAAGTACACAGCTTTCTCCCATATCTCAGTCCTGGCTCTGGAATTAGTTTCTGGTTGTGCTCATTTTGCTCCTGGCCTTATTGTGAATTCTAGTGCATGGGAAACTGTAGTTCTTCTGCTTTTATGGTCCTACCCATATCTTTGGCAGGGATTTGGCTCCATCCCGTAATCAGTTCTGTACACAGAATTCCCCACTGAAAACAAGTTATTCCTGAAGCATTTCATTGCTAAACGCTTATCCAACCTTAGAATTAACAATTCAGTTTTTTAAAAAATAAAGTAATATAATTTTATCTTTCACAACCATTATATCTAAGTATTCCACAGGAGCTGTTCAGCTCAGGTGTGGGATTTTGATATAAAGCTGGTTTTCCCTCACCTACAAGTTCAACCATTTTCATGGTTTTGAAACATTAATGTTTCTCTCAGTTAAGTCCCAATGCTTTCCTCCAGCCTCCTGCAGTATTTCTGCTGCAAATAAAGGTAAAACCAGAGGGAACTTCGTGTTTCTGAAACTGAACTGTTTCTTGATCGCCATGGCTGCAGCAATGGGGAAGGCATGTGAAAGGAGCTACAGTTGCATTCCCCCAGCAGTCAGTGCTTCTGCTCTCAACTTCCACAGGCTGGGTATGTCCAACTGGGGTAAAAACTTTGCAGATTCAATTATCTTATGGATTAGATAACTCTTCTTCTGTAATGCTTCCCTGTAATTTCTCCCCTGATTTATCACTTTTCATTCTTCTTTCCAACTTTATCAGCTTTTTTTCCATTGCAACAATGGCTGATACTCTTCTTTTGGGGGGCTTTTACCTGTCTGTAGTCCAAAACCAGGTGGGAAGCCGAGCCCTAAACTAGTGATGTTACAGAGATGGTACCTCCTATGATCAGCTGGTTGCATCCCAAAACTTATCACATGGGCAAGTCACATACAGCGGTCAACAAAAACTAAGGGACTAGGGTGGGAGATAGATAGGAGTGAGTGATCACATCTGAGGCAGGGCAGGTGGTAGTTCTAATCAGTGTCATTCCGTATTCAACCATAGTCTTATTTTATACCCAAGAGTAAAGCTCTGACAGGGATCCAGTTTATAATTTAGATCTTGGTAAACACAGACTTAAATTTCCCTCATGACAAGGTTCAATAATAATTGTCTAGCACTTTAAGTATCTAATTACAAACATTCTACCACATGTTAAAGTGGTTGGTGTCTGTTCACTCAACTGTGTGTCTCCAGGAAGGGCCATCTGTTTCCAACAAAACAGCGAGACATGAACGTAGACAGGTTTCTAAATATATATTAAAAAAAGAAGAAAATAACCTAAAGAGACACGCAAAGCTGTCTTTACAATAAAGCACAGAGTGATATAGGTGCAATCAGAATCAACCTCAGGAGAAGGTTTTTGCGTGGGGGAACTGATGCATGGCATGATTGCTCTGAGATACCCTTCTGGGGATTATTTTATGCACCTAAACTACTGGGGTAAGCATATATAAGTCTTCACTACATATACAGATGATATGTACAGTTTGGTCTGTCTTGACCCCTATTTTCTGTAAAGGAATAGCAGTTCCTCTTATATGCTGTCTCGACACCTAGGTCCTAGATCCAGTTATTCAAGAAAGGGAGTGTTTTCCCCCCCTTAGTCAGAACATGGGTGACACACTGGCTTCACCTCTCATGCAAAACCAACAGGGAGACCTTAACTCTATGTGTGTGTGTGTGTGTCACTACTAAGCTGCTGTCAATCTAGGCAAATTACCACCTAAGATCAAGAAGGGAGAGAGAGGAGACTATGCAGCTCAGTTCTTTTTTTGTTATTATTTTCATAACGTTCGTAGATAAGAAGCCCAGCAGCTATTTGATGTAGTTAAAGAAATAAAGTGCAAAAATATTTCAGACACTATGTAATGTGCACAGCTGCTCATAAAGTTCAGATGAGCATTTCCAACACTATTTCAAATTGGTTGAAAGGTATTTTGCTGTGTACACTGATCATTTTTTACTTAGCATAGCATTAGTAAGCCAAAAGTTAACGTATTTACTAAATACTGTGGTCATCTTATAATGAGTTATAGAAGCAAGACAAGTAAGCGAGTTGGGATATGGATAGCAAGTCTCAGGTAAATTTACCCCAAATCACGGTAGTTCTCTTCTTGTAGCAATCACTGTTAGTCATTCATCTGTTTCCTAATAAAATATATATAATGGAAAAGTGGCCTCTGTTTTAAAAGACAAATTTATGAAGGCCTGTCAGAAAGATTCCAGATCCAATAAAATCCTTCAGTGATCCTGTTTCCTTCAGGGTCACTTTGCAGTCACCCTCAAGAGCAAGGGGGCAATGCAGATTCCATCTCCTGGCCCAGGGAGTGAAGAAAGAAACTGGACTGACTTTGGAGTCCGACACAGAGCAGGTACAAGAGACACTGCTTAGGTATTGGGGGGTCCCGTGATATCCTGAGTGTTTTGAGGGGATGGCTGACCCTCATCAAAGATGCTTTTCACACTTCTCGCTGTTTAGCAGTTTCACAGCTGAGCATACAAGTTTTGGGCACAAGAGGAAGTTCTGCCACTAATTATACGTATCGGTGGTTTTAATGTAAACCTTGCTCAGGCTGCTCAAACAGACGAGTTTTCTGTATGATGTACTTTTCCTTACTTACGTTCGAGGGCTTATTATATATGAGATAAAGCAATAAGAATGCTAAATAAATAAGCTGGAATTGAGAAGCAAAGCAGTGTTCAGCATCAAAATCTGAAGCAAGTAGAAGGCTGACATCCTGGGATATTAGAGCCAGGGGTCTCTCATATACCACTACAAGTTGGCTAGACATTATGTTCTTTGTAAACTCTTAAAAGGATTTTGAAAATGTTGAGTTAATCATGACCAGATCAGGTTTTATTGGATTTCATGGAAGGTTGACTCCATCCCGTGCCCCCTGTACACAGCTGACTTTTTCTACACCCAGCCTTTCACCTCCATTACCTGCTATTCCAGCTACACAGTTGCCTGCTTCTTCTTAAATTGAGCCATCTGGGCAGGATATACTTTGTTTTTCAGGGTAAGAATTAGCCACAGGATTCCAAAAAGGGCAAACCAAGCTCCAAGTGCTGAGCCAATATAGCATTGTTCAGCTTTTCACTGCAGTCCCCTAGGAACAGTCCCACTCATGAGAACTCTAAATTGCGAAGAGTTCAGCCAAAGCATCTTCTGCCTACTCAAGTTTCTAGTCCTTCCTACATACATTTCCAAGTGCCTTGTTCTTTTTGCAGTATACAGCACTTCCTTCCTAGACCCTCTCTACACTTGCCTGCTTTACCAAATGGCTATTCACCTCCTGAGCGAGCCTTTTCTCAGCCCAAAACTTTTCCCCATCTTGTCTCTCCTTTAAAAAAGCCAAGGGACAGTGAAGGTGCATCAGTTACCTGCAACCTGGATGCAGTCAGGAGAGCTGCTTGAGTTTTCAGGTTCACATTTTTTCTGCCAGACAGGGTTTATAGAGCTCTTGTGACCTCCTCTAGTGATTTCCAATACAAGGCACAGGGAAGACAGATCACTAACAAATAAATTTGATTAATAAGTGCTGTTATTTAAAGCATGCTCTGCACAACACATCAGATTTGTTATGTTTCACCATCCTTAATATAGAATTTCTGTATGAGCCATTTCATCTGCTTCTCATTTTTTATGAGGTGGGTTTTGTTTTTTTTTTTTTTTTTTTTGTTTGTTTTTTTTTGTTTTTTTTTTTTTTTTGGTTGGTTTTGTTTCATTTTGGTTTGGATTTTTTGTTTTGAGGTAATAGTTAGCACTGTTCTGGTACTTTTCTTTTGTTACTTACCCAGAAATCTCAGGGAGCAAGAAACAAAGCCATTATCCTGTGGAAACACACTTGATAAATACTTTATTAGTGTAAGAATTGTTTCTGCGTAGATTATTTTTTTTTATTCTACCTCCAAATCTGCTGAAAAGTAGTGGAAGGTGTGCAGTGGGCAGTGGCATTGTGTCAGGCCTTAATATTTTCAGGAAACAAAGATCTTTCAAACATGAAACTTTATTGGAAAGAAAAGTGGTTGAAAACCAGTATTTCACTTAATCTCGTTCCTAAATTGACTATGGTTAGATAAAGAAGGAACTATTTTAATCATTAAATCAAAACAGGAATTTTAAGGATGAATTTTCATTTGCATTTCAGCTGAGCAGAGTGATACATACCCAAGATTTTAAACATGAATTCTTCACATAGGTTTGTGCATATTAATCATCAGGTATATTCAAGTATTGAAGGGTTTTCTTTTGCATCTTATATTTCTAGATAATTTCCCCTGCATAAGGCAATTCAAATGCCATGTTTCTACTCATGCTCCCAGACCTGCCTCCTCTGCTCAAACTAAAATTACAGCCTGTCTTTCAGAAATCCTGTCCCAGATACATTAACTGACAGATCAAGCCCATTGTGACTCAAATAGAACTTTTAATTTTCTCTCACTTTTCTCCTCTACTAATACAATCTCATTCATTCAAACTGCTGCTGCAGTGGTTGTCTAGCCATGTCCTTTAGCCACACCAGCCTTCTCCTTCCAACTCTGCACTGGCTTTATTTTTGTTGTATCAACCATATGCTCCCTGTCTTTCCATTCAAAGCCCTTCATAGCCTATTTTACTTCTATCTACCTTTCACTAAAGCAAAGGCAGCTTCTGCCTCTTGAGCCCCCCAGACACCTGAACTGAAGATCACCTAGTGTGACCTCTGCTTACCTTAGGCCTTCACATTTAGCAAATGTATTCATATATTAAACCCAAAGGTTTCAATTAAATTAAAGCATTTTAATTCTCAGGAGACTAACCAGTGTTTCACAAGAAGAAAACAAGTGATCACTGTTGCCTGAGGCTTTTATGATGGCCCAAATGATTTGGGAGGTAAACCAGGCTGTTGGCTGTAGAGGAATGGGACAGAAAAAGACAAATGATCCTTCATGTCCCTGTTCCCATTGGGAGAGAAATGTCTTCCTGACCCCTGATCAACCCTCTGCAAGGGAGCAAGAGACATCCATCAGTTCTGTAGAAAGAGGGGGTTCCTCATGACTTCAAAGCACCCACTTAAACTGTTCCGTGTTTTCAGCTATGAGACATCTACAGTGTCTCTGAAGAAGGGAGGAGATAATATTGGAGCTAATAAATTTTCAAAATCTGTTCTAATGCAACCTGATGTCTTTTGGATGTTTTTCAAGGCTGACTGACTAAGATGCAAGTACTGAGTGAATCTTTTTCTGCAGTTGGGGTAGGTGAAAGCCTCACAAGTTTGGTTTTTCTCTGTTCTGTCTAAGACTGCAGAAGCAGATGAAGTGGCATTGTCTTCAGTGGGAACACTTGTAGGGTGCCTTCTGTTCAGCTGGCTACTTCCACAAATTGTGTGCAACCTCCGAAAGGCCTCTAAACCTTTATCAAATTCAGCTGAAGTTGTCCAACTGGTTTTAAATGTATTACATCATATCTGTAGATAGGTGCAGATGGGCACAGATGACATGCACTGGTGGTTATGTGTTGAGAAAAGGAAAGTGGGGGAGCAATAATTTCTCCCTCATCTCCGATACTACTGGCTAAAGACAGGAGATTTCATTATAGCCATTATTTTAATACTGAACTGGGATTATTACAAGATGTTGAAGGCTGTGCACAAAGCCTCACTCCCAGAAACAAAAAAACTGAGCCAAAACTATGATACAGGTAGTGGGCTCAGGAAGAACCAGTGAGACCGTCCAGCCCCAAACCTAGCACCCACAGAGAACCCATGGTTTCTTAACGCTAATGAAGGATCTCATGATTTATTTTATACCAATGGCAAGCGCAGTGCATTGCTAAGTAAGCAGCAGTGCATATTGACAATCACAATTTTTAAAAAGTGTGTGATTTCAAACTGCAATATATCTAACACAGTGAGGGCCACCGGAATCTGTAATAAAGATCAGCCATGGATCCTCTTCTTACTAAATGACTAATAGACACCTCTTAGCTTTCTCCTGTGGCATTCTTCAGGCTTTGGAGAAACTCTCTCTAGGTATCTGCAAGATATCGTTATCTCTTCTCATATTCCCTCGCAAGCTCTGACTTTGCACTGAGATCTACAGAAGCCTGTCAAAGCCTGCCAGTGGTGGATGCTGCTAACCAGCCTGATCACCATGCACGTACTCTTTTCCCTTAACTTGGGTGGCTGCCTGCTTCTCTCCTCTTGCCTCATCCTTCCTTTGGCAATTCTTCAGGCCAGGACTGTGTACTCGTTCTGTGTTGGTGCAGTTCCCAGCATTACAGGGATGGACCATGGCTAGAGTCCCTAGGTACTTTGGGTCAGTAAATAACACTGGTAATCTGCAAGCAAGAAATTGCTTTGATGATTTGGAGGGGGGAGGTGTTTTCTGTGAACCAAAAATTGTAGCTTCCCCCCCCCCCCCATCAGTTAAAATATTCTGCATACAGATCTGCAGATCCCAAATGCAGAGAGGCTACTGTAAACAGCTGAAAGAATTTCCCTCCCCCCTGCCCCGAGAGCTATCATCAAATATGTTTTTTGAGGAAGAAGTGCAGTCTTTGAGTGTGTGTTTCCTGTTTCAGTTCATTTTTAATGTTCTAAAACCAGTGGGTACTTAGTTTATAACGAGCATCTCTAACTTTGTCAACAAGATAGCTGTTCTAGTTTTTTCACGAGTGGTGCATTTTTAAATCCATTATATATATGTATGTCTATATGCTAGGACCTTATGTGAAAAAAATTAAAAGCAAACTTCACAACAGCAATGTAAGCCTCTGCCTGTCTTTTTCCTGGTTACCAACCTTGTACAAATTAAAAGCACATTAGCCACTTTGAAAATAAATCTGACTGCAGTTCAACCTCTTCTCTTTGGAGTTCTAGTTTGAAGATAGCAGTGGCATTCCACTGGCTAAGCCACTTGAGTGAATTTCCTGGTTTTGCTTGGTTGCTTAATTTCCTGTTGGGCTCACATTTTGCCTAATTCAAGACAAAAAGACCCCTATAAATGGGATGAATGATTGAAATTGCAGAGCTGGACATAGTAATTTGATTGTAGTTCAGCATGTGCCTCTCTGAACAGAGGTAGAATTTCTGAGACATGCATATGAGTAACTCTAAAAATGTTTTTAATTCAGCATTTTCTCCCCTTATTAAATTACCAATCTGTGTATCCAAATATCTGTTCTCAAAGGTCTTCTCCTTGTGTTCAGGTTTTAATGTGTGTCCATGACAAGTTTCTCCCTGTTATGACATCACTCTTAAGTCTCTAAAACAGGACAAAAATAAAACAATAGGAAGTGCTACGGTCTGTTACTCATAAAAGCTCTCTAGCAGTCCTTAGGAGTACATTTGAAGCAGATCTCTTTCTCTGCATCATTTTTCCAGTGATAGGCTTTACATCTAAAATACTCAGGATTGTGAATGGGACTAAATACTGCCTTAGCAAAAGCCTATAAATAATAGATAGATAACAGATACAACGTAAGTCTCTAACCTGATTATTCCACCATCTTTTCTTTATATACTGCCTATCATGCCATACAAAATTAGTAGGCTATAAAAACTTAAAGTAAAACTGTTGGCTCTTTTCCTTCCTCAGTGAAGTATACCACCTATGTGGGTTTATTTATCGGTTGCATCAGCAGAAGACTTTATGATTAAAAAAATTTTGCAGTTCTATCTGAACACCTTCAGCCTGGGCTCAGCCTGATCTTTTCTGGGCAGGATTTCCAGGATGGCTCTGTCTGAGAATGCACTAGCCATGCTCCAGGAGCTACCCAGCTTATCACCTGTATGGGGCTGGAAGATTTAATAGCATAGACCTGCAATAGATTGAGGCTAAACTAAAAGTATGATGACACCCTGTTAAAAGGTTAATTTCTGTAATATCTGTTGTTTAAGTATCTTTTCTGTCAAGAACTTGATGGTGGAATGGGTACCAAATTATTAATGTAGGTGAACCAAACACCTATATTAAACTAAAACGTTAGCTTGGCTTTGGATGCTTGGGCCTGATGATTCTGAAAGGGCTGTTGTGAACCACATTTCCAGCAGCATGATTTACTTCAGACATGACAGACGGATCCTGCAGGAAATGAAAATGCTGCATCTTCTTTCCTGAAAAATATTATTATTATTCTTAAGCATTACTCTTGTATGTGTCTTTTATTCAGATGGTCTGTTAGTGGCAGGGATCTTGCTATGTTGTACATCTGGTTAATGGCCTAGAACATCATCAATGTTTACAGTTATTTCTAACAGGAACTGAGATCAAAGATCAAGTTAATGGAAGAAAGAACAATGAAAGATGAGAGCCAGTCCTCTGTTGGGAGGGACTATATTCTGCCCTTGCAGAGCTTTATCTGATGTCTTTTTCCATCTCTGATGACTATAAGCCAGATCCTGTGATCTTTGTATTGACCAGCTTTGTATTTAAAACCACATCAATAACACCACATTTAATTTGGGCACATTTTTAACCCAATGCCCTTTCACTTCTTGAAAAATCCATTTTACCTAGCAAGAGCTGTATAATACTGCCTCTAAAAATACTGTGCCTAGGCATTTTTACGGCCATGAACCAAGCGTACTAGCTTTTTCATGATTATGGACTTGATATGAAGGTTGCATCATCTTCTGGGTTCTTGCAAATAGAATAATATAGGTTGAGACAGGGAAAATTAATTTTCAGAAGAGCCAGGTATACATGGATCCAACAGCTTCTTGAAACTTTACAAACTAGGTAGCTCTGACAGGGGGCTTCAGATTTCCATCTGTATAGCAGCACATTTAAAAATGTGTATGTAACATAAACATGGCCAAGATACTATGACTGATTTGGGTGGTTCTATTTTTATGTTATTTTATTTTTAAGCTAGCTAGGAGCAGCCATGGTTTAAATTAAACCCATCACTTCCACGTAATTGAAGAGGGATTTACAGAAGATGCAGACGCTTTTCATGCCAAATGTTGTGCATGTACAGAATGAGAACCAACAATTACAATTAATTTGTGAGCCCATATTCCATACCCAGGAAGCAGCAATGTGCCTTATCACCATGAATGCATGGGGGAAGGGGTTTTACTGGGTTTTCATGCATTTTTTTCAACCTGGAAGTTGTGAAATGCCTTGGATATTTTTCACATGCATTTGTCCAGGCTGGCAAGAAGGTGCTCTATCTGTAGCACGGTCCACAGGCTGGGACAGCAAAGGGTCCAGCAGCATTTGAGAGCTTTAACTAAAAGTTGTGGCAGACAAAATCAGTGACTGTTGCATTCCACCTGTTATCTCTGAGAGTCAGCAGCGCTGCCTTCCCCCTCCAGCTTCCCTGCAAGTCCTGGCAGCACTGAGATAACACTTCATTCAAGATCTGCTCATGCTAGGTTATCGATAAAGTTAGGAAAATGAATACCTTGAGGGAACAAGGCTAGATTTTCAGTTTGCTTAATTTATGGGCCAAGTCTAGCCTGGTACAATGGAAGTCCAGCTGTCAGCGTTCTTTGTCACCCAGCTTTTAGAGGATGTCATTTTGCTAAGGCAGGACATGAAAGGGGGTTTGAAGAACACTTTGCAGTGATGGTGGCTGACTACTGTATTTCTTGTTAAAATTAACAGCACATTCTCACCAACTCTCTCTGATTCTGCTTGTTCACAGGCCCGGGGCAACTGGAATATCTTTATTTTGTCCTACACTCCTTCATCACCATAGCAACAAATGGGCAAATATTATAATTTTTTTTTTTTTTTTTTTTTTCCCCAAGTAGACTGGTAAATTTTCAAGACCACACACACACGCAGAGTACAGGTAGTTCAAACTCAGGATTAGCACGTCAAAACTGTGGGTTTAACCAGTAACTTGGGCTGTGGCCTGGCTCCATGCCAATGCCCACTGGAGAACATTCTCACAAAGTCACATAGCACATTGGTGACTACACAAGTGTGTGGGCAGTGCCCAGTGCCAACCTGTGGCTGTTGTCACCAGCATTTAAAGGGAGGTTGAGGTCCTGTCCAGGACCACCCTGAGCTCATCCTAATTGTGCCACTGGTGGAAACAAAGGTCAGCTCTTGTGCAGGGGTTTAAAAGTTGTACTTGCACTCCCAAGAGGACACTGCAGGCCAGAGCCCTCAGGGACACTGCAGTCACTAATCACTCTGGCCTGGGAAGCAAAGTCACCATCTGCTTTAATAAACACTGTCAAAAACATAAACAATGTCAAAACAATAAACAAATGCAGGGGCAAAAGGATCAACCTCAGTAACTCATCGTACACCGGGAACTGAGGGAAGGAATTCACCTCTGCCTTTGTGGAAACCCTTGCAATCACTGAGAAACCCACTGGACAATACTCTGCCATGCAGCAGCAATTACAGCGCTGGGGCTATAGACAAAAATGGACATCTAATTTCTGGTTTGGAGTCTGGGAAGAGATCCTTGCCAGCTGCAGCTGCTGGAAGGCACAGTGCCTTGGCATGACCATTAGAGCGATGGGTCATCTGCTATCAGACCCGAGGAAGCCTGAAGGCTGTCATCTGCAGTCTCTGGGTGCAGAAGCTAGCCAGAAGGTCTTGAGTCTTTCCCTAACCTGTTGTTCGTTAAGCACCCTGCAACATCTGTATCACTAGGATATTTCATGGGAAAGTTTTCTTTTTGTTGGTTACGTGTTCCTGCTTGCACATGTTTTCTTCCCCTGTATCTAGACCATCTATTCTTTTCAAGTGACAGATACTAAAAGTAGTAAGCTGTAAAAACATGTACCACCAAAGAAAATCTCTTGGGAGACGGTAAAACAAACCCAGTCCCAAACACCCTCCCCTTGCCCACGTTGCCAAACCACCTCCTATTCTACTGCCCTGCCAACAACTCAATTCTTCCACAATACCTAACAGGGAGGGAGGTGGTAGCAGATTAAAAAGCCAGGTTCCTCCCTCCCCGAGGTTTCCCAGCACGTATTGCCGGCCTGGGGAATATGGGGGAAGGGGAGAGGAAAGGCTGGCTCTGCCCTGCATAGGGCCAGGCAAGTTTTCAGCTGTATAAAATATATTAAATTCCAATCTTGCTGGAGCCGGTGTTGAAAGATTTCAGCAAGGCCAACACTTGACCTTTAGCAGACAATAGCCCCGGCCCTAATTGGCAACTGCTCATTGTGCGTTTTCATGTGTTTTGAACAGGCGGTTTTCATGCTCATTCCCCTGTAGGCTCAGGTCTGGGGCTGCGAGCTGGAAGCGGCGAAGGTTTGGTGATTTCTGATTGTTCTATAATGCCACCTGCTGACTCGAGGGCGACAGTAGCCAGTGTATCAAAAGTCCTTTCACGGAGCCCTGCTTTTAACTTTAGTGCTATTTATATTAATGGGATCGTTCAATGCATTTCACTCATGTTCTGATTTAGAGTCCAAGGACAGACCCGAGTTACAAATCCTAAGTGAGCACCGTAAGATATATTAGACACTAACTATACCGGCTTATTGTGCTTCAGTTGGGTTGCAACTAAAAAATATAATAAGGAGGTGACTGAAAAGGTCTTGATACTGAAAATACTAAAATGTTTTGTTTATAACGCACTGGACTTTTTTATGACTGATACAAGCTGCAAGCGTCTGCGTGCCAGCCCTACAGTGTGTCTTCTCTAAATGGCCAAGACGATGGGGGGGGGAAACAACTGCCTACTTTACTTCCAAGGGAGGCCCAGATCTTGCTCCCTTTACAAGGATGATTTCATCATCCATAGCGATTCATGCAAAGATGCATAGAATAGTAAAGAGGCCCCCATCCAGAAAAAGGCTCCAAATCATCTCCTTTGCAAAGCCTGGGAAAGTTCAAACTCAGATCTGGAGTGAATGCCACACTGCTAATCTAATCTTTTAACAAACTGAAAAATCATGACCCTTTTATCTAACAAAATTCTCACTTCCCAGACTCATCCCATTACACTAGTTGGTCCTTGCTCTTCACCACTTCCCTGTCTTGACCGAAATCCCATTTTCACCCCCTCTATCTCTATCTGAGCCCTTTTAATCGAAGTACCTCCCTTGCAGGGCTGATGTGCTCGCAGCACACCTCAGCTGTTCCAGCTGCTCTGCCCATGCTCTGCTGGGCCCCTCACGTCCTCTGAGCTTCTCTTCCCCTTGGGTCTGGTCCTGCTTTTGCTCCCAGCACTGACCTTATTCATCAGCTCCTTAAATAACTATTCTTACAGGTCTCTACCAGCACCCCCAAAAAATCTTTGTGTCTTGCTTATAAGAGCCAGGCTGATGCCCAGGGTACATTTTTCAGATGGCTTATGACATGGGCAGCTTGACATTCTCCAGTGCAGTGGAGACAGGCACGGCAAAGCCTTTGCACCACTCTCCTCCTTCTGGCACCTTAATGGGGTCTAATTTTTGTGCTGGCCTCCCACGCACTTAATAAAAGACGCACATTCAAGCAGGCTTTGTGCCCAGAACACAATTAAACATCCAACTGTCCGATCTGTGTGGCCAAATCCTTGGTGTTCCCGGGGGTTCTCAGGTGCAGGTTCACACTGGTTCATCAGGTTTCCATAGGGGGGAGGAAATGTAATTTAGCTCTTTCAGTCTTAGTCATTGAAAATAAAAGGGGAATAAGTGAAGCTTGTCTTTGGCTGTAGGAATGGCAAACAAACCAGGCATGATTCTTTATCTTAAAGTGAAATTTGCAAGTGAACAAGGCATTATAATTGATGCAGATTTAAAGATATAAGGTGAGGCTATTCTGTGTTTAGGTTTAAATGACAAACCTTATCTCACTTTTCCCATCCCCTCCCTTTTTCTTGCCTTGCACAGCAGAATGTTTAACAATAATTTCTTCAGACCCAATCCTCAGAACTGCTATTCCCCACAATTTTTAGAGCAGCTGGCGATACTTAGAAACCCTAAAAAAATCTCCCCTCATCAAACCTTTCTTTCAACACAAGTTGACCACAGAAATGTCATAATACCTGAGATGAGCAGTTTTGCTGCATGCTCTGGGTCACTGTGTGCCATTAACAAAAATATTGCATGAGATGAAAACAACCCAAAGGCACAACACAGAAAATAACTGGTGCATCAGCCCACATGAACATCTGGAGGGACACAAAGTCTGCCTGACTGATGTAAACATATATGTATACTGAAGATATATCAGGTGTGTCTAATTCCAGAGCTGAATCACACTCAAGCTCTGGACTATTAATTGTGCACCATGCTAAATTGTCAATGCCTTTCGTCATACAGCTGTGGCCTATGCCCATAAGTGCCCTCCCAGGTAATGCCTGGAATGGCTTGTGGGATATCAGGCATTCCTAAAAGGCAGTATGGACAGTCCAGAGCCATCTCTGGCTCCCTTCATGGTCCTTCAGCATTATCTCAAGCAGGTTTTGCTTCCTCAAGAATGTCTGCCCCCTCCTCATGCTGCACACCAGGGCTCACCAAGCATACACACCCTCAGTTTCATACTATGAAAACACCATCTTGATGGGATACAGCACAGCCACTGCATTGCTTCGGACACTTTGAATCTCAGAGTATGATGTCTTAGGCCTTCAAGGCCAAGACATGGGCCCAGAGAAGACCCCAGCACCATAGACATACTATATATAGCCAGACTGTGCCACTTTTCTTTGGGCCAAAGAACAACATCTGCTTCTGTTTTATTTAGCAACATAGATGTCACCAAGGAAAAAAACATCTCCTAGGACTTACCAGGGGGCAAAGTCTTATACTATAAACTGTGTTATGAGTTTATCCCTGACTATGAAACATTGGCAAACACAGTGGAAGGTTTAGTCTCTTCTGTTTGCTGAGGCAGTGAGAACAGGGAGGTTAGAAGACAACTGGGAATGGCTTATGCCAGAAAAATAGTCTAGAACGAATGGAAAAGTAAAGAAAAAATATTGTATAATGTTGTTACTAAATGACAGAGAGCAATTAGTATACTAATGCATTGCATACTTACTACACAAGGGAGGATCTTCATACATCCAGAGACGGATCCATCTAGAGATGGATTGTAACCTTCATCTACCTCTAGTCACATCACCTTCCTTTGCATGTAGTTGGGCATTGCATTGATTTTACCCCTTAGCTGTAACTAAGGAAGGAAGGAGAAAGTGTACAAAGAAATAAAAGCTGCAAAACCACTCAGACTTCAGTGCATAGCAAGATACCACAGGAGCTATAGGTCCTCACATTTTGATTTGCATTTTCCAACTATTGCAGAGGGCCTTGAAAAGACAACATTGTTCACTGAAATATTTGACTGCACAGAGAGGCAGATGACCCTTTGATGTATTAGCTGAGGTTTGAAGGAGGTGCACGAGGAGGGAAACAACACATTGGAGAACAAATGGAAGCTAAGCACACCTTGGCATCCTGAGCTCTAGGGTTGGGGTTTTTTTGCTTATAACTAGGAGTTATGGAAATTACTGCAGAATTCTTGAAATTGTTTTGAAATTGTTCCGTTGTATATAATAAGAAAGGACTACCTCAATAACTGAGTGGGTTGACCTTACTAGGTTACATACTCTAAGAACAAGAAGACCCCAAGTCAGGTTGGGATAACAATATTTAAAACAAGGTATCTAAGACAAGTGCTTATTTTTGGTCAGTGCCTTCTGTGAAAAACAGTTCCTATTGCATAAAAGCAGGAGGAGGTAGGAGTGAAAGGCAGTCAAACAATGAGGAAAGTGTTTCATATTGCACAGAATTGTTCATTAGATTAGCATTTCTCTGCAGCCACCTCTGGCTCCATCCTTAATATTGTGAGGGTCATGCAGGAAAAAAAGGCCTCAGAAGCTGAGCTGCAGGAATTGGGATGAGAGGGGAGCAGTGAGGATGTTGAGCAGGAGTTTTGCCCGAGCAGGTCTGATAGTGACAGAGAGAAGGGATATTTGGAAAGCACTGTGTGCTACTGAGGTATGATGGTGTGGCTGTCCTCTGCTGGAGTCACCAGGCTGGACAGCAGTGAGAAGGTGGGTTCCTTGGTCTTCTCCCGAATATTTATAAATCACAATTCTCTTTCCAGAGAAGATTAAGAGTTGGGTAAAAGGAGAACTTCCACCATTTTCCCATTTTTTAAAGGGCTGGTAGCCTCTGCAAGGATGCCCAGGAGCTGCACCCAGCACCACACTCTTTCTCCAGCTTGCAGTTTTCCAAATGACTGTCACCTTCCTCCTTGCCCTGCTCTCCATGGTTGTTGGAAGCCCATGCAGTCTCATTTCTCTACCCTCACAAATATCCCTGCTGCCCTGCCCTTTCATTGAACCCAGATATATCATTAACACATCTCTTCTCTACTCTTCTACATCCTTAATACTGCCAAATACACCAAATAAAACAGCTGCAGCATCCTCACTGATGGAAGCTATGAAACACCAAGTGTTCTAGGACAGTTACCCCACATTTGAGTAGAGCAGATATCCCATCCAGTCATACATTGTTATAGCAGTAGGAATCTAACTCGGTTTCCATCTTCTCATGCCCCTTCCCAAGGCAACCAGACTTATGTCAAAGTGGCACTAAGTAGGTGGCATTTTTGTCCACTGCACTTTGCCTCCTCACCAACCAGACTGAAATCACTATGCTTTATTGGAAGCAGGCAAAAATGTCAGGTCCCAGCTCTGTGAGGTGACCTGTGATCCCTGCTGCAAATAATGAGAGGTGAGGGTATTTGATATGTTAAAGTGACTGTTAGGACTTCAATCATCTGGGCTGAACTTAACCTAGAGACTCATAGGTGAAATGTTGAACCCTCACTCAATGTTCCTCTTAATCTATTGATCTAGCAGAGATTTATTCTGTGTATAACCCTGCAAGAAGTAAAAAAGTAAGTAACAGACTGTAAAGATCTTAAGTAATTCATAAGTAAAAACATTTGTAAACTCCGGTACACTTCTGTGTAGCTGTTTAGTATTGCCAAGCTGTGCAATACATACATGAAGGTACATTTGCTTTAGTGGGTAGATCTCATCTGACAAACCAAAAGGTTGTACATTTAATAAGCAGGTAGTGTTTAGTTATGTTTTTTATTTTATTAGTTATATATTATGTTTTCAATGCTTGAAATGAGAGTGAGAGAAAACATGACAAAAACTTCTTCTGAGTGTTTTCTCTGAAGAACCAGAAATCTGAAAACACACTTTGAACTAACAATTGCAAAAGTTCTGCCCAATCTTTTTGTTGCTAAGATTATTGGTGCATATTAAAGCAATGCTGACATTTTCATTCCAGTTTGGAAATAAAGGCTGGAGGAGGAATCACATTAGCGACCAAAACTAGCTACCTACTATTTGCAGCAAACACTAGATGGGATATTTTTCAGAGAAAAAGGGAAGCACAAGTCTGGTTTAGAACAATCTTAAGCTTCTGCACATTGGTAGTCTTCCCAACCCAACTCCAGATGTTAAGTCTGGCTGGCTGGAGGGAGGAAGGGAAGATATGCAGAAGAAAATGCACCAGATATCCAAGATTAGAAGTTATGCAGTCTCAGGCATTCATCAAAGATGGGAGCTTGCCAGCTTTTCCACATATGGGATGGGGGTTTGAAAGTGGAAAACAGCTGCTGTTGTTCCAGGCCATGAAGGTTATACCACTGGCCCACCACAGCTGGAGATGAAGGAGGATCCTCAACAAGGAAAGCGAGCTAGCTGGTGGAGTGAGGGGTAACATAGGGCAATCTCATCATCTCATCCAGTAGAAACATCACTGACTACCAGACTACAGATGACCTGTGATAATGACTGCTGGGCTCCTATTACATCCACATCCTTCTCCTGGAGTAAAGAGCAAGTGATGTAGTTAGAAACTTCGGGAAACAGCCTTGAAAACACAGTCAGCAGTGATGGATGAGGCATCACTGTGACTTACACTGGGGAGAGCACACCAGACTCTCCCAAGAGATTGAAAGGAGCGCAGCTCATAAGGCTGGAGAAGGTAAGTGTGTGAGAGAGGATCTCCTGTCTGTGGATCCACCAGAGAGTCAGACCAGTTGCTACAGACATTGCCATGCCTTGAATGGATGTTGCCTCGCAGACTGAAGAGCGATGCTGAATTTGTCTCGTGGACCATCCCCTAATAGCTTCAAGTATTAGGTGCTTCAGAACAAGAGGAGAGAAACCAAGGAGGATCAGTGTAACACAACCACAGGAGATGTTTGTTCATTTGCAAACATGAGATTTATTTAATCCTTTATATTAAGGATACAAGCCACTGAGAGCATCAAAATGAGACAGTATTAACCTCTTCAGAGTGTTCATAACCAGCCTTGCTTAATTTCCTTTTTTTAAGAAGAGTTTCAATTGTAGTACTGGCTAGAGCTCAAGAGAGCTCTAAAAAAAGTCCCTTATATCCTGATATTATTTAACAGGGCTATGGACAACTCATGCTTCATTTTCAGTTTCTTCAACTATCTTTAAAAGAAATGTTATCTGAATGCTCCCCAGATGATTGGAGTCATTAAGACAGATGTGTGAGGAAGAGCCCCATTGCAACATGAACAGCAAGGAAAAAAAACAGTGCTCCAGCCATCCCAGAACCATGTTGTTTACACCTGGCAGAGAAAAAAACCCTGGTCTGTGGTGCAAGTTAAAATTCTTTTGTATTTATACTGTGGTATTAAAAAGAAGCATCTGTATTAGATATTTACTGCCTAAAGCAGAAGGTCATTTTTGTCTAATAGATAAAGTACAAGGCAGAAGTGCAACAGAGGAAGCAAAGCAGTCCCTGCCATGCCTCTAACCTCCTGTGTGACATCAGGCAAGTCGTTTTTCTTCTGTACTTCATCTTCCCAATCTGTAATTGGGGCTGACGTTAACCACCTTCTTGGGGAAGCACCGGTATGTGAAACCCATGAATGACTGTGACATGCATTTTCCCTGTACACTAAGTTTCCTGAATCACTGTATGACTGATTAGATTTTATGTTTCCCCAAACATCTTCAAAAGCAACATGAGCTTTTGCCCAGCTGCAGTCCCATATCCCAGCTCATTTCACAGGCAGCTCAGGCTGTTACTGTCTGCTACCCTGGGATGCTGAAATCTTGCACCGCACGCAGCTCTTTGATGTGGCATTGGCACAAGGAGGATGCTCCCCTCCAGCAACTCACAGAGTGAAACCATGCAGTGAGATGTCCAGGCAAGGACAGGATGGATTCCATGGCTCTTGTGCTGCCTCTTCTTCGCTTTTCCCTTCCTGTAGCAATTATTGCTCATCAGCACAGATTAACAATTGCACAGGCAAACCCTCAGAACAAATTAATTCAGGACCAAGGGCCAACCTTAGTCAGTAGAGCTTTGCCACTGACTTTAAATGGGATTGGGATTTAGCCCTGCAGCCTTCCCCTGTATTTCCTCTTTTCACCCATTCATGTGCTACACATGTGTAGCTTGCTGGCAGCTCCCACGGCTTTGGGATGAGGCACTCCCAGGTACAACCTCCAAAGTTGCGCCTGTAACCTCCTAGCGTTCCTCTCCACCCATTCCCTGGCCCTGTCTTTCTGCTAAGAGTTGTTCCAGCCATTTTATGGTTTCCTTTAAAAGGTAGGAGAATAAAGACAAAAATAGATCTCCATTCATTCATACAGGTTTCTGTTGGGCTGTGAAGAATTTAAAGGTCCTCTCACCTCATCTCTTGTTTATCTAGTAGCCTCAGGCCTCATCTACATGAAAGAGTTGCACTCGTTCAACTAGATGTTAATTTAAACCAATTCATTAAACTAATACAAACCCTGGAGCAAGCAGATGGACGTTCCTGTACTGTATTAAAACCAGACTTCTATCGGTTTGCTTTAATCTGGTGAGAAACTAAACCAAAGTGAGGAGCACCCACGGACAGGTTTGCTCTGGTTTTACGGAACGTGTGGAAAAGAGCAATGCAAATCACGCCAGGGAGTTCTCACTCGGCAGAGCTCTGCTGCTCATTCGCCTGCAGGGACCAAGTCATGACTTGAAATGAATGTCTTCCACTCCAACCCAGCTGTCTCTGGTGCAACACTTCCCTTTCTTGCAGAAGAGCAGCAACCCGTCTCCATCTTACTGCTTTAGAGAGGATTCTGCGAGGCATTTGGATAAACTGACTTCGGCAGACAAGCTCCAGCAGATCCAGATGCGCTGCTGAAAGTGCTGCTGCTCCCCGCTGCCCACTCCAGCCGCTGCGGGCAGGCAGCACAGCTGCCGGAGAGCGGGCAGGGGGAACACACGTCCTGGGCTGCTCGGGTCACAGCCCTGCACCTTCACACAAACTGCTGAGCACAAGGTGGGAACGGAGGCAGCAGGTTTTCGGGTGGGTTGGAAGGTCAGCACACAACTCTTGCTGGATGTGCCATGACCTTCTGCACAACGGGAAGCAGACAAGCAGGGAGCAGAAGCTTCTTGTCCCACCCCAGCAAAATTCACCAGAGCTGATCTGTCTGTGCTCTCGATCCTTGCCTCAAGCTCAGCCATTTGACAGAGATCTTGACCAACTGAGAAAACGGCCAGGAGCCTCCAACATACACCCAGCGCCATAAGCATCTCTCTTGCACTGGAGTGCGTTGTGGAGGTCTCACACCTCTTACCCAACCCAGGGGCTCTTGTTTCAGGTCTTTACTTCACAGCCAGTCAGTGTCCCTGCAGGTGGTAATAAAGTCCTAGCGGTATTTCAAGACCATGATAATGGGGGCTAAATAAGAAGCCAGGTTGAGTTAAACTCAAAGATCCAAACTGCATCAATGAAATTCCAATGGATATTAAGAAAAAATACTTCATGATGAGAGTGGTTAAACACGGGGCCGGAGAGATGATGGTATCTCCATCTGTGGAGATACTCAAAACTAAACCGACAAGACCCTGAGCAACCTCATCTAATGTTTAAGATATCCATCTTTTGAGTGGGAAGGAGGTTTGACCTGATGGTTTTCTTAAGTCCCTGCCAACCTGAATTATTCTGTTTTATTCAAGGAAAATAAGGCAGAAATTTCTTATCTGAAGTCAGCTTCCCCCACATTCCACAGACCGGGGCTGTCACACAGCTAGGAAATTCACCTGGCTATTATCCAGGTGTTCACTCTTCCTGAAGAGAGAAAACAAGAAGAAAATTAAGAGACCCAGGAGTCTGCAAAATGGTGCCAATTGTTGCACTACAATTCCATAGAGTAACACAAAAGATTTTCCACCAGGAAAGTGCAAATGGGAAAGTGGAAGTCTACAGTGGAAGCTCCTCAGCAGCCACCTACCCACTGAGCGGGCCACACCGAGATGTCTCGGCTGCAGGGGCTCCATCTAGGCTAGGGAAGTTGCTAAAATGTTTTCTGATGTTGATAATATCAGTTGGCTTTCCCCTGCGTTGGTAAGCACTAGGAGTCTGGGTGTAGGTGGCTGCCAGCTGGTTCTGGCACTTCAAAGCTACGTCAGTGAGACATGCTCTGAGCAGCACTACACCATGGTGTGTAGACCTCTAGCAGCAGCTACGACTCCTAAATTTCCATTATTGTGAGTACTCAAGGCAGGGAGAGAAAGAGAGTCACTGTTAACACGGGCAAAACCCCTTAGGCTGTGTAGGGGCAGCGTAAATGTAACAAGATTCTCATTATTTAAGGGGAAGCAGAGAAAAATAGAGGAATGGTTTTGCAAAAGGTGTATAGATTTTTACTAATTTTTGGGGTTGTTTTGATTTATAGATATATATAAAATCCAGGAAAAACGTTTGAAACTTTGTTTACATGAATTTTTCATCATACTGGAGAAATCCAGGTGTTATCTGCTAGATCTGGTTTTATATTACTATGGTAATTTTTCATCCAAGTATCTCAAATTTTCATGCCAAAGTTTTCATGGATTCAAAGACATGATTAAATAAATTTTCAGGAGGAAAGCATGCCAAGGGCCATGAAACACAAAAGCGTGATCTCTAACTCAGGAAGCCTTTAAGTTGCAGATAGCTGGAAGCTAGGAGAATGTACCAGAGAAATCTCCAAAGGTACTTCTGTCCTTACCTTCTTTTCTAGCATCCAACTGGCAGGATACTGGCTACATGCCACCTTCATGTTCTTAACCAGCTCCTTACATCTTTGGTCAGAGGAGGGTGATGATGGACGCTCCCTCGTTTTCACGCATCCATTCATCCTAGGGATAGAATCTTGCGGCCTGTCCAGACTGCAGCACCTTCAACTCTCGCAGGCTGAGGGTACAACCTCCCTCTTTCTCTCCACCCTTCCCTCATATTGACCCTTTGCTACTCTGATTCAGATCCCTTCGAGATGCCAACTCTTTTTTAATTCCCTGTGTGGTTTTCTGCCTACTTAACAAGTTGACTCAACGTGTGCCAGAGCTGGCCCAAGGGAGAGGAAGGGAAGGCACAGCTGGAAGCAGAAGGAAGAAGAGCGAGATTCTCCCTCACCATGACAAGCTGTTAAATTTGCTTTTGCCATACTAGAACTTCTGCCTTCGGGCACAGCTCCACCCAACCTGAAGATCTTTGGTGCATCTCCGGTGCACTCTCTAAGCCTCCTGGTCCTCCATTTTTGCACTGGCTCTGGCTCTTTTTGTGACTTTCACTGAACTAAATCAGCTGGCTGATCTACCAGTTATTTGGCTTACAAAGGGGTCTGACAACTACAAGAGATGGTACAAAATAAGTAGCAGGACCATGTGGTTGGCTGGAGATAAAAGGAAAGGGGGAAGAGCAGGAAAAAACAAGGTCCTCCTTATCAGCAGCTGTGAATTGTTAAACTGCTCATACATAACTTCATCTCCATTTGGTTTTTTGAGTATTTTCCCCTTTGCAAGGTCCAGGATCTTAGCATGACAGCACCCAAATCATTTGCCATTAACAGAGCAGCACCAATCTTCACGCAAAATTGTGTCAGATCTTTTAGGCTTGACAATTTCTCACAGAAGCTGGAGAACAGAGACCACATATCACAAGGCTGGTTTGAGTACCATTTAACACTTTCTCATTTGGTCAGAAGGAGGGAAGCTGTCCCATAAACGAGATGAGATGCACCAGGGACGGACTGGTACACCACAAATGGACATTAAATCGTAGCAGCACTGCCAGCCTTAATACTCTTGAACTGGTACACTTGCAAGAACCTAAACCACGGCTCTGGCAAGAAAAGAAGAAAAACATTTCCTTGCATTTACTGCACAGAGATTCCAAGGGCCAAAGCACCAGAAGTAGGTTCATAAATCGGTCGCACACTTAACATGCAAATTTGTCTGTTTGCTGCATCTGTTAGACAAGTTGGTGGTCTCAGTTCAACTCCCACGTGATAAAGTCTTACAGTGTTTTCCAGTGTTCCATGCTCATGGTGGACTGAAAAAGAAGTAACTGGTTTAAAGTACCACAAGAAAGAAGAGCATCTTTAGGAAAAGTAAAGATACTGAAGCACTGGAAATGATTCCTTGGAGAGGTTTCAGAACCTCATTGATGCATCTGGGGTTAGGAAGAGGTCTGGCAATGTGATGGGTGAAGATGATCCCACCTTGGGCAAAGGCACTGTCTTGAGCTCTCTTCCAGTCTTACATGATGTTGGGCATTACGTGGACCTTGTTTCAGCTGTTGGATTTGACTAACCTCCCACACCACTCCACAGAACAGATATAGTTGTAAATTATAGCCAGATTAGAAGGATCAGTTAAGAGTGTAAGAATGCACGAGCAACAGATTTTAAATTCTGTTGGGTTGTGACTTATGTAAACAATTTTCAAGTGGCTGTGACCTTCAGCACAACACAGTCCTTAGTGGTTGTGCAACGTGAACAGAAAATGAGTCTGCTCTGCTGCATTTCTTTGACAATATAACTGCGAAGGATGGAGGAGCAAATTCCCAGAGATCTCACAGAGCTTCCCAAAAGTCTTTTGATAATTGCCATGAGATACCTCACAGACACCCTCATCTTGCCCCTAGCTGTTCGTGGAAGATGCTAAAGACCATCAAATTATGACTGTAGATGCAAGAATTCAAATCTGACCACCCAGATGGGCCAGCTGGGTGCCTGGTGAAGGCCCTATGTTCTGAAATCATATTCAGTAAGCCCAAAAGAAAAGAGGCCTGGCACAATTAACACACCGGTGTAACCTAGAATGAGAAGTCAGACAGAGGCAGAAAACCTCATATAATACAATTGAATTACTTCTCTAAAATAGGCACTGTTTGTGGCTTTCCTGAACACCTAATCTGAGAGCCATTTGAAGTCAGTGGGAAGTTTCCATTTACTGCAGTAGATCTTATATCAGACAAGGTAGCTATAAAGTATTTAGATATGAGTACCTTTCAGTCCTCAAACTGAACCAAACTAGCCACCTCGTCAAATCTGTGCTAGTGCTGATGTTATTTTCTAGTATGAGAAGGTGCTTAGAGAAGGAATCTTAATGAAATAATTTTAAAAAGTATAAAAGCGATTCTCCTATTGCCAGGGAAACGTCATGATTTTTAATACTCCACTGGTGTGACGGGCAGTTTCTATTTGCTGAGAAAGTGTCACAGAAAGTTGACAGAGGCTTCAAGAAATTGTACTGAAATGGGTAGTGTAGTTGTCACTGGGCTTGTCTTTTGTTTGGCTAAAGAGATTAGAACTCAGGCTGTGGTAAGCTTTTGATGGCGAAGAGACACTTCGAATTTCTACACACAAGAGACCTCTCAGTATTGTACTTATGCTCTGTTAAATATACCCACCCCAATACAAGAGATTAAATCCTTGGACACAGAAGGTAACATATATTTCAATTGTATTTAACATATGGTGCAGTTATTGCATACTCACAGCTGTAAAATAAAGAAAATAAGTGAGAATATAGCCAGTTTCTTCCAGTCAGCCTACACATGCTGACAAAAGAAACAAGAACCTGTATCTCATCTTGTTTGGACAGCATGGGAAAGATGAGGGGGGGGACAGCCAGAGCAGCTGCAAATAACTATGTCTGTTTCAAATTCAGAACAAATCATCTTCTTGCTGTAATTCCTGACAAAAAAATTTTCTTGTCCAACAATTTTTAGGTTGATCCTGTAGGATTGCAGGGATAATCATCCTGACACTGCAGATAACAGGATTGTGATCATAAATCTTAAGATTCAAGTACATTCACCATGGTTGAGTGACCACCGGCATTTTAAGAGAATGAGAATATTTTTCCCCTGAAAAGACGACAGCACGAAGGGCACATGTGCAGAAAGTGAAGCCTCTGAATTATAGAACAATGCATCATTTTTATTTTCAATTTGCCATGCGCTCCTTATCATTTCACCCACATTCTGCCCACTAATCAAGGGAAGAAGGCTTGGCTGGTGCAACTGGTTCTGGATAGATCTATTTGTGGCTGTTGCTATTGCAGCAACAGCAAAAACGCCTTTTTTATAGAAGAATCTAGGCTCTGTCCCAGAATATAAGTGACTTATTCTGAGAACAATTATTTTTATCTACAGAGTGAAAGAACCTTTACTCCAGACTAGTCTTGCGTGGAGCTATTCCAGCCTTGTACGTGTAAATGATGAAAGGAAGCACGCCTGTTCGTATTATTTGGCCCTGGTTGGTACAATTCTGCCTCTTCCCCATGGAAGAGGAGAAATCAGGTATTTAAGCAATATTAATATTACTGAACTACGGAGATGTTATTTTCTTTAGGCACAGTGAATTTTGCCTTTTGAAGTTGGTTTATCTTCTGCAAGCAAAGTGAGAAAAAATACAAATAGCAACCAAATTGCTGATCGATATAAAACAGTTGAAGAGATGCACTAATCCACACCCAAACCCTGATAATGGCCCAGCTGACTCATATATAAACCACCACCTTTCTCCACAGGTTTTATATGTG